>NW_026519002.1:0-52000 GCF_947347685.1 Pleuronectes platessa
ATTTGCGCCCCACAGGATGTGCAAGCACAGTTTTTTTATTAATTTGATTTAAATATTTTTTTTGTAAAAATGTTTTAATATTATTTTTATTTATGTGCGCAGCAGGATGTGCGCCCCACAGAATTGGCGCCCCACAGGATGTGCAAGGACAGTTTTTTTATTAATTTGATTTAAAAAAAAAAATTGTAATTTGTTTTTAATATTATTTTTATTTATGTGCGCAGCTGGATGTGCGCCGCAGGATGTGCGCCCCACAGAATTTGCGCCCCACAGGATGTGCACGCACATTTTTTTTATTAATTTGATTTAAAAAAAAAAAATTGTAAATTTTTTTTAATTTGATTTTTATTTATTTGCGCAGCAGGATGTGCGCTGCAGGATGTGCGCCGCAAGATGTGCGCCCCACATAATTTGCGCCCCACAGGATGTGCAAGCACAGTTTTTTTATTAATTTGATTTAAATATTTTTTTTTGTAAAAATGTTTTAATATTATTTTTATTTATGTGCGCAGCAGGATGTGCGCCGCAGGATGTGCGCCCCACAGAAATTGCGCCCCACAGGATGTGCAAGCACAGTTTGTTTATTAATTTGATTTAAAAAAAAAATTGTAATTTGTTTTTAATATTATTTTTATTTATTTGCACAGCAGGATGTGCTTCCCACAGAATTTGCGCCCCACAGGATGTGCAAGCACAGTTTTTTTATTAATTTGATTTAAATATTTTTTTTTGTAAAAATGTTTTAATATTATTTTTATTTATGTGCGCAGCAGGATGTGCGCCGCAGGATGTGGGCCCCACAGAATTTGCGCCCCACAGGATGTGCAAGCACAGTTTTTTTATTAATTGGATTTAAATATTTTTTTTTGTAAAAATGTTTTAATATTATTTTTATTCATGTGCGCAGCAGGATTTGCGCCGCAGGATGTGCGCCCCACAGAATTTGCGCCCCACAGGATGTGCAAGGACAGTTTTTTTATTAATTTGATTTAAAAAAAAAATTGTAATTTGTTTTTAATATTATTGTTATTCATGTGCGCAGCAGGATGTGCGCCCCACATAATTTGCGCCCCACAGGATGTGCAAGGACAGTTTTTTTATTAATTTTATTTTAAAAAAAAAATTGTAATTTGTTTTTAATATTATTTTTATTTATGTGCGCAGCAGGATGTGCGCCGCAGGATGTGCGCCCCACATAATTTGCGCCCCACAGGATGTGCAAGGACAGTTTTTTTATTAATTTGATTTAAAAAAAAAAATTGTAATTTGTTTTTAATATTATTTTTATTTATGTGCGCAGCAGGATGTGCGCCGCAGGATGTGCGCTCCACAGAATTTGCGCCCCACAGGATGTGCAAGCACAGTTTTTTTATTAATTTGATTTAAATATTTTTTTTGTAAAAATGTTTTAATATTATTTTTATTTATGTGCGCAGCAGGATGTGCGCCGCAGGATGTGCGCCCCACAGAATTTGCGCCCCACAGGATGTGCAAGCACAGTTTTTTTATTAATTTGATTTAAAAAAAAAAAAAATTGTAATTTGTTTTTAATATTATTTTTATTCATGTGCGCAGCAGGATGTGCGCCACAGGATGTGCGCCCCACATAATTTGTGCCCCACAGGATGTGCAAGCACAGTTTTTTTATTAATTTGATTTAAATATTTTTTTTTGTAAAAATGTTTCATTTCATTTTTATTTATGTGCGCAGCAGGATGTGCGCCGCAGGATGTGCGCCCCACAGAATTTGCGCCCCACATAATTTGCGCCCCACAGGACGTGCAAGGACAGTTTTTTTATTAATTTGATTTAAAAAAAAAAATTGTATTTTGTTTTTAATATTATTTTTATTTATGTGCGCAGCAGGATGTGCGCCGCAGGATGTGCGCCCCACAGAATTTGCGCCCCACAGGATGTGCAAGGACAGTTTTTTTATTATTTTGATTTAAATATTTTTTTTGTAAAAATGTTTTAATATTATTTTTATTTATGTGCGAAGCAGGATGTGCGCCGCAGGATGTGCGCCCCACAGGATGTGCAAGGACAGTTTTTTTTATTAATTTGATTTAAATATTTTTTTTTTTAAATGTTTTAATATTATTTTTATTTATGTGCGCAGCAGGATGTGCGCCCCACACAATTTGCGCCCCACATAATTTGCGCCCCACAGGACGTGCAAGGACAGTTTTTTTATTAATTTGATTTTAAAAAAAAAATTGTAATTTGTTTTTAACATTATTTTTATTGATGTGCGCAGCAGGATGTGCGCCCCACAGAATTTGCGCCCCACAGGATGTGTAAGCACAGTTTTTTTATTAATTTGATTTTTAAAAAAAAATTGTAATTTGTTTTTAATATTATTTTTATTTATGTGCGCAGCAGGATGTGCGCCGCAGCATGTGCGCCCCACAGAATTTGCGCCCCACAGGATGTGCAAGCACAGTTGTTTTATTAATTTGATTTAAATATTTTTTTTTGTAAAAATGTTCTAATATTATTTTTATTTATGTGCGCAGCAGGATGTGCGCCGCAGGATGTGCGCCCCACAGAATTTGCGCCCCACAGGATGTGCAAGGACAGTTTTTTTATTAATTTGATTTAAATATTTTTTTTTGTAAAAATGTTTTATTTTATTTTTATTTATGTGCGCAGCAGGATGTGCGCCGCAGGATGTGTGCCCCACAGAATTTGCGCCCCACAGGATGTGCAAGGACAGTTTTTTTATTAATTTGATTTAAATTTTTTTTTGTAAAAATGTTTTAATATTATTTTTATTTATGTGCGCAGCAGGATGTGCGCCGCAGGATGTGCGCCCCACAGAATGTGCAAGGACAGTTTTTTTTATTAATTTGATTTAAATATTTTTTTTTAAAAATGTTTTAATATTATTTTTATTTATGTGCGCAGCAGGATGTGCGCCCCACAGAATTTGCGCCCCACATAATTTGCGCCCCACAGGACGTGCAAGGACAGTTTTTTTATTAATTTGATTTAAAAAAAAAAATTGTAATTTGTTTTTAATATTATTTTTATTTATGTGCGCAGCAGGATGTGCGCCGCAGGATGTGCGCCCCACAGAATTTGCGCCCCACAGGATGTGCAAGGACATTTTTTTTATTAATTTGATTTAAATATTTTTTTTGTAAAAATGTTTTAATATTATTTTTGTTTATGTGCGCAGCAGGATGTGCGCCGCAGGATGTGCGCCCCACAGAATTTGCGCCCCACAGGATGTGTAAGCACAGTTTTTTTATTTATTTGATTTAAAAAAAAAAAATTGTAAATTGTTTTTAATATTATTTTTATTTATGTGCGCAGCAGGATGTGCGCCGCAGGATGTGCGCCCCACATAATTTGCGCCACACAGGATGTGCAAGCACATTTTTTTATTAATTTGATTTAAATATTTTTTTTTGTAAAAATGTTTTAATATTATTTTTATTTATTTGCGCAGCAGGATGTGCGCCGCAGGATGTGCGCCCCACAGAATTTGCGCCCCACAGGATGTGCAAGGACAGTTTTTTTATTAATTTGATTTTTAAAAAAAAATTGTAATTTGTTTTTAATATTATTTTTATTTATGTGCGCAGCAGGATGTGCGCCGCAGCATGTGCGCCCCACAGAATTTGCGCCCCACAGGATGTGCAAGCACAGTTTTTTTATTAATTTGATTTAAATATTTTTTTTTGTAAAAATGTTTTAATAGTATTTTTATTTATGTGCGCAGCAGGATGTGCGCCCCACAGAATTTGCACCCCACAGGATGTGCAAGGACAGTTTTTTTATTAATTTGATTTAAATATTTTTTTTGTAAAAATGTTTTAATATTATTTTTATTTTTTGTGCGCAGCAGGATGTGCGCCCCACAGAATTTGTGCCCCACAGGATGTGCAAGGACAGTTTTTTTATTAATTTGATTTAAATATTTTTTTGTAAAAATGTTTTAATATTATTTTTATTCATGTGCCCAGCAGGATGTGCGCCACAGGATGTGCGCCCCACATAATTTGCGCCCCACAGGATGTGCAAGCACAGTTTTTTTATTAATTTGATTTAAATATTTTTTTTTGTAAAAATGTTTTAATATTATTTTTATTCATGTGCGCCCCACAGAATTTGCGCCCCAGAGGATGTGCAAGGACAGTTTTTTTATTAATTTGAATTAAAAAAAAAATTGTAATTTGTTTTTAATATTATTTTTATTTATGTGCGCAGCAGGATGTGCGCCGCAGGATGTGCGCCCCACAGAATTTGCGCCCCACAGGATGTGCAAGCACAGTTTTTTTATTAATTTGATTTAAAAAAAAGAAATTGTAAATTGTTTTTAATATTATTTTTATTTATGTGCGCAGCAGGATGTGCGCTGCAGGATGTGCGCCCCACATAATTTGCGCCACACAGGATGTGCAAGGACAGTTTTTTTATTAATTTGAATTAAAAAAAAAATTGTAATTTGTTTTTAATATTATTTTTATTTATGTGCGCAGCAGGATGTGCGCCGCAGGATGTGCGCCCCACAGAATTTGCGCCCCACAGGATGTGCAAGCACAGTTTTTTTATTAATTTGATTTAAATATTTTTTTTTGTAAAAATGTTTTAATATTATTTTTATTTATGTGCGCAGCAGGATGTGCGCCGCAGGATTTGCGCCCCACAGAATTTGCGCCCCACACGATGTGCAAGGACAGTTTTTTTATTAATTTGATTTTTAAAAAAAAATTGTAATTTGTTTTTAATATTATTTTTATTTATGTGCGCAGCAGGATGTGCGCCGCAGGATGTGCGCCCCACATAATTTGCGCCCCACAGGATGTGCAAGGACAGTTTTTTTATTAATTTGAATTAAAAAAAAAATTGTAATTTGTTTTTAATATTATTTTTATTTATGTGCGCAGCAGGATGTGCGCCGCAGGATGTGCGCCCCACAGAATTTGCGCCCCACAGGATGTGCAAGCACAGTTTTTTTATTAATTTGATTTAAATATTTTTTTTTGTAAAAATGTTTTAATATTATTTTTTTTATGTGCGCAGCAGGATGTGCGCCGCAGGATGTGCGCCCCACAGAATTTGCGCCCCACAGGATGTGCAAGCACAGTTTTTTTATTAATTTGATTTAAAAAAAAAAAATTGTAAATTGTTTTTAATATTATTTTTATTTATGTGCGCAGCAGGATGTGCGCTGCAGGATGTGCGCCCCACATAATTTGCGCCCCACAGGATGTGCAAGGACAGTTTTTTTATTAATTTGAATTAAAAAAAAAATTGTAATTTGTTTTTAATATTATTTTTATTTATGTGCGCAGCAGGATGTGCGCCGCAGGATGTGCGCCCCACATAATTTGCGCCCCACAGGATGTGCAAGCACAGTTTTTTTATTAATTTGATTTAAATATTTTTTTTGTAAAAATGTTTTAATATTATTTTTATTCATGTGCGGAGCAGGATGTGCGCCCCACAGAATTGGCGCCCCACAGGATGTGCAAGGACAGTTTTTTTATTAATTTGATTTAAAAAAAAAAATTGTAATTTGTTTTTAATATTATTTTTATTTATGTGCGCAGCTGGATGTGCGCCGCAGGATGTGCGCCCCACAGAATTTGCGCCCCACAGGATGTGCAAGCACAGTTTTTTTATTAATTTAATTTAAATATTTTTTTTGTAAAAATGTTTTAATATTATTTTTATTAATGTGCGCAGCTGGATGTGCGCCGCAGGATGTGCGCCCCACAGAATTTGCGCCCCAAAGGATGTGCAAGCACAGTTTTTTTATTAATTTAATTTAAATATTTTTTTTGTAAAAATGTTTTAATATTATTTTTATTTATGTGCGCAGCAGGATGTGCGCCCCACAGAATTTGCGCCCCACAGGATGTGCAAGCACATTTTTTTATTAATTTGATTTAAATATTTTTTTTTGTAAAAATGTTTTAATATTATTTTTATTTATTTGCGCAGCAGGATGTGCGCCGCAGGATGTGCGCCCCACAGGATGTGCAAGCACAGTTTTTTTATTAATTTGATTTAAATATTTTTTTTTGTAAAAATGTTTTAATATTATTTGTATTAATGTGCGCAGCTGGATGTGCGCCCCACAGAATTTGCGCCCCACAGGATGTGCAAGCACAGTTTTTTTATTAATTTGATTTAAAAAAAAAATTGTAAATTGTTTTTAATATTATTTTTATTTATGTGCGCAGCAGGATGTGCGCCGCAGGATGTGCGACCCACAGAATTTGCGCCCCACAGGATGTGCAAGCACAGTTTTTTTATTAATTTGATTTAAATATTTTTTTTTGTAAAAATGTTTTAATATTATTTTTATTCATGTGCGCAGCAGGATTTGCGCCGCAGGATGTGCGCCCCACAGAATTTGCGACCCACAGGATGTGCAAGGACAGTTTTTTTATTAATTTGATTTAAAAAAAAAAATTGTAATTTGTTTTTAATATTATTTTTATTCATGTGCGCAGCAGGATATGCGCCGCAGGATTTGCGGCCCACAGAATTTGCGCCCCACAGAATGTGCAAGCACAGTTTTTTTATTAATTTGATTTAAATATTTTTTTTTGTAAAAATGTTTTAATATTATTATTATTTATGTGCGCAGCAGGATGTGCGCCGCAGGATGTGCGCCCCACAGAATTTGCGCCCCACAGGATGTGCAAGCACAGTTTTTTTATTAATTTGATTTAAAAAAAAAAATTGTAATTTGTTTTTAATATTATTTTTATTTATGTGCGCAGCAGGATGTGCGCCGCAGGATGTGCGCCCCACAGAATTTGCGCCCCACAGGATGTGCAAGCACAGTTTTTTTATTAATTTGATTTGAAAAAAAAAAATTGTAAATTTTTTTTAATTTTATTTTTATTTATGTGCGCAGCAGGATGTGCGCCGCAAGATGTGCGCCCCACATAATTTGCGCCCCACAGGTATGTGCAAGCAAGGTTTTTTATTAGTTATATTTAAATATTTTTTTTTGTAAAAATGTTTTAATATTATTTTTATTCATGTGCGCCCCACAGAATTTGCGCCCCACAGGATGTGCAAGGACAGTTTTTTTATTAATTTGATTTAAAAAAAAAAAAAATTGTAATTTGTTTTTAATATTATTTTTATGTATGTGCTCAGCAGGATGTGTGCTGCAGGATGTTCGCCCCACAGGATGTGCAAGGACAGTTTTTTTATTAATTTGATTTAAAAAAAAATAATTGTAAATTGTTGTTAATATTATTTTTATTAATTTGCCCAGCTGGATGTGCGCTGAAGGATGTGCGCCCCACAGAATTTGCGCCCCACAGGATGTGCAAGGACAGTTTTTTTATTAATTTGATTTAAATATTTTTTTTGTAAAAATGTTTTAATATTATTTTTATTCATGTGCGCAGCAGGATGTGCGCCGCAGGATGTGCGCCCCACAGAATTTGCGCCCCACAGGATGTGCAAGCACAGTTTTTTTATTAATTTGATTTAAATATTTTTTTTTGTAAAAATGTTTTAATAACATTTTCATTTATGTGCGCAGCAGGATGTGCGCCGCAGGATGTGCGCCCCACAGGATGTGCAAGCACAGTTTTTTTATTAATTTGATTTAAATATTTTTTTTTGAAAAAAATGTTTTAATATTATTTTTATTTATGTGCGCAGCAGGATGTGAGCCGCAGGATGTGCGCCCCACAGGATGTGCAAGGACAGTTTTTTTATTAATTTGATTTAAAAAAAAAATTGTAATTTGTTTTTAATATTATTTTTATTTATGTGCGCAGCAGGATTTGCGCCGCAGGATGTGCGCCCCACAGAATTTGCACCCCACAGAATTTGCGCCCCACAGGATGTGCAAGCACAGTTTTTTTATTAATTTGATTTAAAAAAAAAAATTGTAAATTGTTTTTAATATTATTTTTATTTATGTGCGCAGCAGGATGTGCGCCGCAGGATGTGCAACACACAGAATTTGCGCCCCACTGGATGTGCAAGCACAGTTTTTTTATTAATTTGATTTAGATATTTTTTTTTGTAAAAATGTTTTAATATTATTTTTATTTATGTGCGCAGCAGGATGTGCGCCGCAGGATGTGCGCCCCACAGAATTTGCGCCCCACAGGATGTGCAAGGACAGTTTTTTTATTAATTTGATTTAAAAAAAAAATTGTAATTTGTTTTTAATATTATTTTTATTTATGTGCGCAGCAGGATGTGCGCCGCAGGATGTGCGCCCCACAGAATTTGCGCCCCACAGGATGTGCAAGCACAGTTTTTTTATTAATTTGATTTGAAAAAAAAAAATTGTAAATTTTTTTTAATATTATTTTTATTTATGTGCGCAGCAGGATGTGCGCCGCAGGATGTGCGCCCCACAGAATTTGCGCCCCACAGGATGTGCATGGACAGTTTTTTTATTAATTTGATTTACAAAAAAAAATTGTAATTTGTTTTCAATATTATTTTTATTCATGTGCGCAGCAGGATGTGCGCCGCAGGATGTGCGCCCCACAGGATGTGCAAGCACAGTTTTTTTATTAATTTGATTTAAATATTTTTTTTTGTAAAAATGTTTTAATATTATTATTATTTATGTGCGCAGCAGGATGTGCGCCGCAGGATGTGCGCCCCACAGAATTTGCGCCCCACAGGATGTGCAAGCACAGTTTTTTTATTAATTTGATTTAAAAAAAAAAATTGTAATTTGTTTTTAATATTATTTTTATTTATGTGCGCAGCAGGATGTGCGCCGCAGGATGTGCGCCCCACAGAATTTGCGCCCCACAGGATGTGCAAGCACAGTTTTTTTATTAATTTGATTTGAAAAAAAAAAATTGTAAATTTTTTTTAATTTTATTTTTATTTATGTGCGCAGCAGGATGTGCGCCGCAAGATGTGCGCCCCACATAATTTGCGCCCCACAGGTATGTGCAAGCAAGGTTTTTTATTAGTTATATTTAAATATTTTTTTTTGTAAAAATGTTTTAATATTATTTTTATTCATGTGCGCCCCACAGAATTTGCGCCCCACAGGATGTGCAAGGACAGTTTTTTTATTAATTTGATTTAAAAAAAAAAAAAATTGTAATTTGTTTTTAATATTATTTTTATGTATGTGCTCAGCAGGATGTGTGCTGCAGGATGTGCGCCCCACAGGATGTGCAAGGACAGTTTTTTTATTAATTTGATTTAAAAAAAAAAATTGTAATTTGTTTTTAATATTATTTTTATTTATGTGCGCAGCAGGATGTGCGCCGCAGGATGTGCGCCCCACAGAATTTGCGCCCCACAGGATGTGCAAGCACAGTTTTTTTATTAATTTGATTTAAATATATTTTTTTGTAAAAATGTTTTAATATTATTTTTATTCATGTGCGCAGCAGGATGTGCGCCGCATGATGTGCGCCCCACAGAATTTGCGCCCCACAGGATGTACAAGCACAGTTTTTTTATTAATTTGATTTAAAAAAAAAAATTGTAAATTGTTGTTAATATTATTTTTATTAATTTGCCCAGCTGGATGTGCGCTGAAGGATGTGCGCCCCACAGAATTTGCGCCCCACAGGATGTGCAAGGACAGTTTTTTTATTAATTTGATTTAAATATTTTTTTTGTAAAAATGTTTTAATATTATTTTTATTCATGTGCGCAGCAGGATGTGCGCCGCAGGATGTGCGCCCCACAGGATGTGCAAGCACAGTTTTTTTATTAATTTGATTTAAAAAAAAAAATTGTAATTTGTTTTTAATATTATTTTTATTTATGTGCGCAGCAGGATTTGCGCCGCAGGATGTGCGCCCCACAGAATTTGCACCCCACGGAATTTGCGCCCCACAGGATGTGCATGGACAGTTTTTTTATTAATTTGATTTACAAAAAAAAAATGTAATTTGTTTTCAATATTATTTTTATTCATGTGCGCAGCAGGATGTGCGCCGCAGGATGTGCGCCCCACAGGATGTGCAAGCACAGTTTTTTTATTAATTTGATTTAAATATTTTTTTTTGTAAAAATGTTTTAATATTATTTTTATTCATGTGCGCCCCACAGAATTTGCGCCCGACAGGATGTGCAAGGACAGTTTTTTTATTAATTTGATTTAAAAAAAAAATTGTAATTTGTTTTTAATATTATTTTTATTTATGTGCGCAGCAGGATGTGCGCCGCAGGATGTGCGCCCCACAGAATTTGCGCCCCACAGGATGTGCAAGCACAGTTTTTTTATTAATTTGATATTAATATATTTTTTTGTAAAAATGTTTTAATATTATTTTTATTTATGTGCGCAGCAGGATGTGCGCCCCAAAGAATTTGCGCCCCACAGGATGTGCAAGCACAGTTTTTTTATTAATTTGATTTAAATATTTTTTTTTGTAAAAATGTTTTGATATTATTTTGATTCATGTGCGCAGCAGGATGTGCACTGTTGGATGTGCGCCCCACATAATTTGCGCCCCACAGGATGTGCGCCCCACAGAATTTGCGCCCCACAGGATGTGCAAGCACAGTTTTTTTATTAATTTGATTTAAATATTTTTTTTTGTAAAAATGTTTTAATATTATTTTTATTTATGTGCGCAGCAGGATGTGCGCCGCAGGATGTGCGCCCCACAGAATTTGCGCCCCACAGGATGTGCAAGCACAGTTTGTTTATTAATTTGATTTAAATATTTTTTTTTGTAAAAATGTTTTAATATTATTTTTATTTATGTGCACAGCAGGATGTGCGCCCCACAGAATTTGCGCCCCATAGGATGTGCGAGCACAGTTTTTTTATTAATTTGATTTAAAAAAAAAATTGTAATTTGTTTTTAATATCATTTTTATTTATGTGCGCAGCAGAATGTGTGCTGCAGGGTGTGCGCCCCACAGAATTTGCGCCCCACAGGATGTGCAAGGACAGTTTTTTTATTAATTTGATTAAAACAAAAAATTGTAATTTGTTTTTAATATTATTTTTATTTATGTGCGCAGCAGGATTTGTGCTGCAGGATGTGCGCCCCACAGAATTTGCGCCCCACAGGATGTGCAAGGACAGTTTTTTTATTAATTTGATTTAAATATTTTTTTTGTAAAAATGTTTTAATATTATTTTTATTTATGTGCGCAGCAGGATGTGCGCCGCAGGATGTGCGCCCCACATAATTTGCGCCCCACAGGATGTGCAAGCACAGTTTTTTTATTAATTTGATTTAAAAAAAAAAACTTGTAAATTTGTTTCAATATTATTTTTATTTATATGCGCAGAAGGATGTGTGCCGCAGGATGTGCGCCCCACATAATTTGCGCCCCACAGGATGTGCAAGGACAGTTTTTTTATTAATTTGAATTAAAAAAAAAATTGTAATTTGTTTTTAATATTATTTTTATTTATGTGCGCAGCAGGATGTGCGCCGCAGGATGTGCGCCCCACAGAATTTGCGCCCCACAGGATGTGCAAGCACAGTTTGTTTATTAATTTGATTTAAATATTTTTTTTTGTAAAAATGTTTTAATATTATATTTATTTATGTGCGCCGCAGGATGTGCGACCCACAGAATTTGCGCCCCACAGGATGTGCAAGGACAGTTTTTTTATTAATTTGATTTTAAAAAAAAATTGTAATTTGTTTTTAATATTATTTTTATTTATGTGCGCAGCAGGATGTGCGCCGCAGGATGTGCGCCCCACAGAATTTGCGCCCCACAGGATGTGCAAGGACAGTTTTTTTATTAATTTGATTTAAAAAAAAAAATTGTAATTTGTTTTTAATATTATTTTTATTTATGTGCGCAAGCAGGATGTGCGCCCCACAGAATTTGCGCCCCACAGGATATGCAAGCACAGTTTTTTTATTAATTTGATTTAAATATTTTTTTTTTTTTTAATTTTTAATATCATTTTTATTTATGTGCGCAGCAGGATGTGCGCCGCAGGATGTGCGCCCCACAGAATTTGCGCCCCACAGGTTGTGCAAGCACAGTTTTTTTATTAATTTGATTTAAATATTTTTTTTTGTAAAAATGTTTTAATATTATTTTTATTTATGTGCGCAGCAGGATGTGCGACCCACAGAATTTGCGCCCCACAGGATGTGCAAGGACAGTTTTTTTATTAATTTGATTTTAAAAAAAAATTGTAATTTGTTTTTAATATTATTTTTATTTATGTGCGCAGCAGGATGTGCGCCGCAGGATGTGCGCCCCACAGAATTTGCGCCCCACAGGATGTGCAAGGACAGTTTTTTTATTAATTTGATTTAAAAAAAAAAATTGTAATTTGTTTTTAATATTATTTTTATTTATGTGCGCAAGCAGGATGTGCGCCCCACAGAATTTGCGCCCCACAGGATATGCAAGCACAGTTTTTTTATTAATTTGATTTAAATATTTTTTTTTTTTTTAATTTTTAATATCATTTTTATTTATGTGCGCAGCAGGTTGTGCGCCGCAGGATGTGCGCCCCACAGAATTTGCGCCCCACAGGTTGTGCAAGCACAGTTTTTTTATTAATTTGATTTAAATATTTTTTTTTGTAAAAATGTTTTAATATTATTTTTATTTATGTGCGCAGCAGGATGTGCGCCGCAGGATGTGCGCCCCACAGAATTTGCGCCCCACAGGATGTGCAAGCACAGTTTGTTTATTAATTTGATTTAAAAAAAAAAATTGTAATTTGTTTTTAATATTATTTTTATTTATGTGCGCCGCAGGATGTGCGCCCCCCAAAATTTGCGCTCCACAGGATGTGCAAGGACAGTTTTTTTATTAATTTGATTTAAAAAAAAAAAATTGTAATTTGGTTTTAATATTATTTTTATTTAAGTGCGCAGCAGGATGTGCGCCGCAGGATGTGCGCCCCACAGAATTTGCGCCCCACAGGATGTGCAAGCACAGTTTTTTTATTAATTTGATTTAAATATTTTTTTTTGTAAAAATGTTTTAATATTATTTTTATTCTTCTGCGCAGCAGGATTTGCGCCGCAGGATGTGCGCCCCATAGAATTTGCGCCCCACAGGATGTGCAAGGACAGTTTTTTTATTAATTTGATTTAAAAAAAAAATTGTAATTTGTTTTTAATATTATTTTTATTTATGTGCACAGCAGGATGTGCGCCGCAGGATGTGCGTCCCACAGAATTTGCGCCCCACAGGATGTGCAAGCACAGTTTTTTTATTTATTTGATTTAAATATATTTTTTTGTAAAAATGTTTTAATATTATTTCTATTCATGTGCACAGCAGGATGTGCGCCGCAGGATGTGCGCCCCACATAATTTGCGCCCCACAGGATGTGCAAGCACAGTTTTTTTATTAATTTGATTTAAATATTTTTTTTGTAAAAATGTTTTAATATTATTTTTCTTTATGTGTGCAGCAGGATGTGCGCCGCAGGATGTGCGCCCCACAGAATTTGCGCCCCACAGGATGTGCAAGCACAGTTTTTTTATTAATTTGATTTAAAAAAAAAAAATTGTAAATTGTTTTTAATATTATTTTTATTTATGTGCGCAGCAGGATGTGCGCCGCAGGATGTGCGCCCCACAGAATTTGCGCCCCACAGGATGTGCAAGCACAGTTTTTTTATTAATTTGATTTAAAAAAAAAAAATTGTAATTTGTTTTTAATATTATTTTTATTTATGTGCGCAGCAGGATGTGCGCCCCACAGAATTTGTGCCCCACAGGATGTGCAAGCACACTTTTTTTATTAATTTGATTAAAAAAAAAAAAATTGTAAATTGTTTTTAATATTATTTTTGTTTATGTGAGCAGCAGGATGTGCGCCGCAGGATGTGCGCCCCACAGAATTTGCGCCCCACAGGATGTGCAAGGACAGTTTTTTTATTATTTTGATTTAAATATTTTTTTTGTAAAAATGTTTTAATATTATTTTTATTTATGTGCGCAGCAGGATGTGAGACGCAGGATGTGCGCCCCACAGAATTTGCGCCCCACAGGATGTGCAAGCACAGTTTTTTTATTAATTTGATTTAAAAAAAAAATTGTAATTTGTTTTTAATATTATTTTTATTTATGTGCGCAGCAGGATGTGCGCCGCAGGATGTGCGCCCCACAGAATTTGCGCCCCACAGGATGTGCAAGCACAGTTTTTTTATTAATTTGATTTAAATATTTTTTTTTGTAAAAATGTTTTAATATTATTTTTATTCATGTGCGCCCCACAGAATTTGCGCCCCACAGGATGTGCAAGGACAGTTTTTTTATTAATTTGATTTAAAAAAAAAAATTGTAATTTGTTTTTAATATTATTTTTATTTATGTGCGCAGCAGGATGTGCGCCGCAGGATGTGCGCCCCACAGAATTTGCGCCCCACAGGATGTGCAAGCACAGTTTTTTTATTAATTTGATTTAAATATATTTTATGTAAAAATGTTTTAATATTATTTTTATTTATGTGCGCAGCAGGATGTGCGCCGCAGGATGTGCGCCCCACAGAATTTGCGCCCCACAGGATGTGCAAGGACAGTTTTTTTATTAATTTGATTTTAAAAAAAAAATTGTAATTTGTTTTTAATATTATTTTTATTTATGTGCGCAGCAGGATGTGCGCCCCACAGAATTTGTGCCCCACAGGATGTGCAAGCACACTTTTTTTATTAATTTGATTAAAAAAAAAAAAATTGTAAATTGTTTTTAATATTATTTTTGTTTATGTGAGCAGCAGGATGTGCGCCGCAGGATGTGCGCCCCACAGAATTTGCGCCCCACAGGATGTGCAAGGACAGTTTTTTTATTATTTTGATTTAAATATTTTTTTTGTAAAAATGTTTTAATATTATTTTTATTTATGTGCGCAGCAGGATGTGAGACGCAGGATGTGCGCCCCACAGAATTTGCGCCCCACAGGATGTGCAAGGACAGTTTTTTTATTAATTTGATTTAAAAAAAAAATTTTAATTTGTTTTTAATATTTTTTTTATTTATGTGCGCAGCAGGATGTGCGCCCCACAGAATTTGCGCCCCACAGAATTTGCGCCCCACAGGATGTGCAAGCACAGTTTTTTTATTAATTTGATTTAAAAAAAAAATTGTAATTTGTTTTTAATATTATTTTTATTTATGTGCGCAGCAGGATGTGCGCCGCAGGATGTGCGCCCCACAGAATTTGCGCCCCACAGGATGTGCAAGCACAGTTTTTTTATTAATTTGATTTAAATATATTTTTTTGTAAAAATGTTTTAATATTATTTTTATTCATGTAAACAGCAGGATGTGCGCCGCAGGATGTGCGCCCCACATAATTTGCGCCCCACAGGATGTGCAAGCACAGTTTTTTTATTAATTTGATTTAAAAAAAAAATTGTAATTTGTTTTTAATATTATTTTTATTTATGTGCGCAGCAGGATGTGCGCCGCAGGATGTGCGCCCCACAGAATTTGCGCCCCACAGGATGTGCAAGCACAGTTTTTTTATTAATTTGATTTAAATATTTTTTTTTTTAAAAATGTTTTAATATTATTTTTATTCATGTGCGCCCCACAGAATTTGCGCCCCACAGGATGTGCAAGGACAGTTTTTTTATTAATTTGATTTAAAAAAAAAAATTGTAATTTGTTTTTAATATTATTTTTATTTATGTGCGCAGCAGGATGTGCGCCGCAGGATGTGCGCCCCACAGAATTTGCGCCCCACAGGATGTGCAAGCACAGTTTTTTTATTAATTTGATTTAAATATATTTTATGTAAAAATGTTTTAATATTATTTTTATTTATGTGCGCAGCAGGATGTGCGCCGCAGGATGTGCGCCCCACAGAATTTGCGCCCCACAGGATGTGCAAGGACAGTTTTTTTATTAATTTGATTTTAAAAAAAAAATTGTAATTTGTTTTTAATATTATTTTTATTTATGTGCGCAGCAGGATGTGCGCCGCAGGATGTGCGCTCCACAGAATTTGCGCCCCACAGGATGTGCAAGCACAGTTTTTTTATTAATTTGATTTAAAAAAAAAAAATTGTAATTTGTTTTTAATATTATTTTTATTTATGTGCGCAGCAGGATGTGCGCCCCACAGAATTTGCGCCCCACAGAATTTGCGCCCCACAGGATGTGCAAGCAAAGTTTTTTTATTACTTTGATTTAAAAAAAAAAAATTGTAAATTGTTTTTAATATTATTTTTATTTATGTGAGCAGCAGGATGTGCGCCGCAGGATGTGCGCCCCACAGAATTTGCGCCCCACAGGATGTGCAAGCACAGTTTTTTTATTAATTTGATTTAAATATTTTTTTTTGTAAAAATTTTTTATTATTATTTTTATTCATCTGCGCCCCACAGAATTTGCGCCCCACAGGATGTGCAAGGACAGTTTTTTTATTAATTTGATTTAAAAAAAAAATTGTAATTTGTTTTTAACATTATTTGTATTTATGTGCGCAGCAGGATGTGCGCCGCAGGATGTGCGCCCCACAGAATTTGCGCCCCACAGGATGTGCAAGCACAGTTTTTTTATTAATTTGATTTAAATATTTTTTTTTGTAAAAATGTTTTAATATTATTTTTATTTATGTGCGCAGCAGGATGTGCGCCGCAGGATGTGCGCCCCACAGAATTTGCGCCCCACAGGATGTGCAAGCACAGTTTTTTTATTAATTTGATTTAAAAAAAAAAAATTGTAAATTGTTTTTAATATTATTTTTATTTATGTGCGCAGCAGGATGTGCGCCGCAGGATGTGCGCCCCACAGAATTTGCGCCCCACAGGATGTGCAAGGACAGTTTTTTTATTAATTTGATTTAAAAAAAAAAAATTGTTATTTGTTTTTAATATTATTTTTATTTATGTGCGCAGCAGGATGTGCGCCCCACAGAATTTGCGCCCCACAGGATGTGCAAGCACAGTTTTTTTATTAATTTGATTTAAATATTTTTTTTTGTAAAAATGTTTTAACATTATTTGTATTTATGTGCGCAGCAGGATGTGCGCCGCAGGATGTGCGCCCCACAGAATTTGCGCCCCACAGGATGTGCAAGGACAGTTTTTTTATTAATTTGATTTAAAAAAAAAATTGTAATTTGTTTTTAATATTATTTTTATTTATGTGCGCAGCAGGATGTGCGCCGCAGGATGTGCGTCCCACAGAATTTGCGTCCCACAGGATGTGCAAGCACAGTTTTTTTATTAATTTGATTTAAAAAAAAAAAATTGTAAATTGTTTTTAATATTATTTTTATTTATGTGCGCAGCAGGATGTGCGCCGCAGGATGTGCGCCCCACAGAATTTGCGCCCCACAGGATGTGCAAGCACAGTTTTTTTATTAATTTGATTTAAAAAAAAAATTGTAATTTGTTTTTAATATTATTTTTATTTATGTGCGCTGCAGGATGTGCGCCGCAGGATGTGCGTCCCACAGAATTTGCGCCCCACAGGATGTGCAAGCACAGTTTTTTTATTAATTTGATTTAAAAAAAAAAAATTGTAAATTGTTTTTAATATTATTTTTATTTATGTGCGCAGCAGGATGTGCGCCGCAGGATGTGCGCCCCACAGAATTTGCGCCCCACAGGATGTGCAAGCACAGTTTTTTTATTAATTTGATTTAAAAAAAAAAAATTGTAATTTGTTTTTAATATTATTTTTATTTATGTGCGCAGCAGGATGTGCGCCCCACAGAATTTGCGCCCCACAGGATGTGCAAGCACAGTTTTTTTATTAATTTGATTAAAAAAAAAAAAATTGTAAATTGTTTTTAATATTATTTTTATTTATGTGAGCAGCAGGATGTGCGCCGCAGGATGTGCGCCCCACAGAATTTGCGCCCCACAGGATGTGCAAGGACAGTTTTTTTATTATTTTGATTTAAATATTTTTTTTGTAAAGATGTTTTAATATTATTTTTATTTATGTGCGCAGCAGGATGTGCGCCCCACAGAATTTGCGCCCCACAGGATGTGCAAAGACAGTTTTTTTATTAATTTGATTTAAATATTTTTTTTTGTAAAGATGTTTTAATATTATTTTTATTTATGTGCGCAGCAGGATGTGCGCCCCACAGAATTTGCGCCCCACAGGATGTGCAAGCACAGTTTTTTTATTAATTTGATTTAAAAAAAAAAATTGTAATTTGTTTTTAATATTATTTTTATTTATGTGCGCAGCAGGATGTGCGCCCCACAGAATTTGCGCCCCACAGGATGTGCAAGCACAGTTTTTTTATTAATTTGGTTTGAATATTTTTTTTTGTAAAAATGTTTATAATATTATTTTTATTTATGTGCACAGCAGGATGTGCGCCGCAGGATGTGCGCCCCACAGAATTTGCGCCCCACAGGATGTGCAAGCACAGTTTTTTTATTAATTTGATTTAAATATATTTTTTTGTAAAAATGTTTTAATATTATTTTTATTCATGTGCACAGCAGGATGTGCGCCCCACATAATTTGCGCCCCACAGGATGTGCAAGGACAGTTTTTTTATTAATTTGATTTAAAAAAAAAAAATTTAATTTGTTTTTAATATTATTTTTATTCATGTGCGCAGCAGGATGTGCGCCGCAGGATGTGCGCCCCACAGAATTTGCGCCCCACAGGATGTGCAAGCACAGTTTTTTTATTAATTTGATTTAAATATTTTTTTTTGTAAAAATGTTTTAACATTATTTTTATTCATGTGCACAGCAGGATGTGCGCAACAGGATGTGCGCCCCACATAATTTGCGCCCCACAGGATGTGCAAGCAGAGTTTTTTTATTAACTTGATTTAAAAAAAAAAATTGTAAATTGTTTTTAATATTATTTTTATTTATGTGCGCAGCAGGATGTGCGCCGCAGGATGTGCGCCCCACAGAATTTGCGCCCCACAGGATGTGCAAGCACAGTTTTTTTATTAATTTGATTTAAAAAAAAAAAATTGTAATTTGTTTTTAATATTATTTTTATTTATGTGCGCAGCAGGATGTGCGCCGCAGGATGTGTGCCCCACAGAATTTGTGCCCCACAGGATGTGCAAGCACAGTTTTTTTATTTATTTGATTTAAATATTTTTTTTTGTAAAAATGTTTTAATATTATTTTTATTCATGTGCGCCCCACAGAATTTGCGCCCCACAGGATGTGCAAGCACAGTTTTTTTATTAATTTGATTTAAATATATTTTTTTGTAAAAATGTTTTTATATTATTTTTATTCATGTGCACAGCAGGATGTGCGCCGCAGGATGTGCGCCCCACATAATTTGCGCCCCACAGGATCTGCAAGGACAGTTTTTTTATTAATTTGATTTAAAAAAAAAAAATTTTATTTGTTTTTAATATTATTTTTATTCATGTGCGCAGCAGGTTGTGCGCCGCAGGATGTGCGCCGCAGGATGTGTGCCCCACAGAATTTGTGCCCCACAGGATGTGCAAGCACAGTTTTTTTATTAATTTGATTTAAATATTTTTTTTTGTAAAAATGTTTTAATATTATTTTTATTCATGTGCGCCCCACAGAATTTGCGCCCCACAGGATGTGCAAGCACAGTTTTTTTATTAATTTGATTTAAAAAAAAAAAATTGTAAATTGTTTTTAATATTATTTTTATTTATGTGCGCAGCAGGATGTGCGCCGCAGGATGTGCGCCGCAGGATGTGCGCCCCACATAATTTGCGCCCCACAGGATGTGCAAGGACAGTTTTTTTATTAATTTGATTTAATAAAAAATTGTAATTTGTTTTTAATATTATTTGTATTTATGTGCGCAGCAGGATGTGCGCCGCAGGATGTGCGCCCCACAGAATTTGCGCCCCACAGGATGTGCAAGGACAGTTTTTTTATTAATTTGATTTAAAAAAAAAAATTGTAATTTGTTTTTAATATTATTTGTATTTATGTGCGCAGCAGGATGTGCGTCCCACAGAATTTGCGCCCCACAGGATGTGCAAGCACAGTTTTTTTATTAATTTGATTTAAATATTTTTTTTTGTAAAAATGTTTTAATATTATTTTTATTTATGTGCGCAGCAGGATGTGCGCCGCAGGATGTGCGCCCCACAGAATTTGCGCCCCACAGGATGTGCAAGGACAGTTTTTTTATTAATTTGATTTAAAAAAAAAAAATTGTAATTTGTTTTTAATATTATTTTTATTTATATGCGCAGCAGGATGTGCGCCCCACAGAATTTGCGCCCCACAGGATGTGCAAGGACAGTTTTTTTATTAATTTGATTTAAAAAAAAAAAATTGTTATTTGTTTTTAATATTATTTTTATTTATGTGCGCAGCAGGATGTGCGCCCCACAGAATTTGCGCCCCACAGGATGTGCAAGCACAGCTTTTTTATTAATTTGGTTTAAATATTTGTTTTTGTAAAAATGTTTTAATATTATTTTTATTTATGTGCGCAGCAGGATGTGCGCCGCAGGATGTGCGCCCCACAGAATTTGCGCCCCACAGGATGTGCAAGGACAGTTTTTTTATTAATTTGATTTAAAAAAAAAAATTGTAATTTGTTTTTAATATTATTTTTATTTATGTGCGCAGCAGGATGTGCGCCCCACAGAATTTGCGCCCCACAGGATATGCAAGCACAGTTTTTTTATTAATTTGATTTAAATATATTTTTTTTTTTTAATTTTTAATATCATTTTTATTTATGTGCGCAGCAGGATGTGCGCCGCAGGATGTGCGCCCCACAGAATTTGCGCCCCACAGGTTGTGCAAGCACAGTTTTTTTATTAATTTGATTTAAATATTTTTTTTTGTAAAAATGTTTTAATATTATTTTTATTTATGTGCGCAGCAGGATGTGCGCCGCAGGATGTGCGCCCCACAGAATTTGCGCCCCACAGGATGTGCAAGCACAGTTTGTTTATTAATTTGATTTAAAAAAAAAAATTGTAATTTGTTTTTAATATTATTTTTATTTATGTGCGCCGCAGGATGTGCGCCCCCCAAAATTTGCGCTCCACAGGATGTGCAAGGACAGTTTTTTTATTAATTTGATTTAAAAAAAAAAAATTGTAATTTGGTTTTAATATTATTTTTATTTAAGTGCGCAGCAGGATGTGCGCCGCAGGATGTGCGCCCCACAGAATTTGCGCCCCACAGGATGTGCAAGCACAGTTTTTTTATTAATTTGATTTAAATATTTTTTTTTGTAAAAATGTTTTAATATTATTTTTATTCTTCTGCGCAGCAGGATTTGCGCCGCAGGATGTGCGCCCCACAGAATTTGTGCCCCACAGGATGTGCAAGGACAGTTTTTTTATTAATTTGATTTAAAAAAAAAATTGTAATTTGTTTTTAATATTATTTTTATTTATGTGCGCAGCAGGATGTGCGCCGCAGGATGTGCGCCCCACGGAATTTGCGCCCCACAGGATGTGCAAGCACAGTTTAATTATTAATTTGATTTAAATATTTTTTTTTTTAAAAATGTTTTAATATTATTTTTATTTATGTGCGCAGCAGGATGTGCGCCGCAGGATGTGCGCCCCACAGAAATTGCGCCCCACAGGATGTGCAAGCACAGTTTGTTTATTAATTTGATGTAAAAAAAAAAATTGTAATTTGTTTTTAATATTATTTTTATTTATGTGCGCAGCTGGATGTGCGCCGCAGGATGTGCTTCCCAAAGAATTTGCGCCCCACAGGATGTGCAAGCACAGTTTTTTTATTAATTTGATTTAAATATTTTTTTTTGTAAAAATGTTTTAATATTATTTGTATTAATGTGCGCAGCTGGATGTGCGCCGCAGGATGTGCGCCCCACAGGATATGCAAGCACAGTTTTATTATTAATTTGATTTAAATATTTTTTTTTGTAAAAATGTTTTAATATTATTTTTATTCTTCTGCGCAGCAGGATTTGCGCCGCAGGATGTGCGCCCCACAGAATTTGCGCCCCACAGGATGTGCAAGGACAGTTTTTTTATTAATTTGATTTAAAAAAAAAAATTGTAATTTGTTTTTAATATTATTTTTATTTATGTGCGCAGCAGGATGTGCGCCCCACAGAATCTGCGCCCCACAGGATATGCAAGCACAGTTTTTTTATTAATTTGATTTAAATATTTTTTTTTTTAAAAAATTTTAATATTATTTTTATTTATGTGCGCAGCAGGATGTGCGCCGCAGGATGTGCGCCCCACAGAATTTGCGCCCCACAGGATGTGCAAGCACAGTTTTTTTATTAATTTGATTTAAATATTTTTTTTTGTAAAAATGTTTTAATATTATTTTTATTTATGTGCGCAGCAGGATGTGCGCCGCAGGATGTGCGCCCCACGGAATTTGCGCCCCACAGGATGTGCAAGCACAGTTTAATTATTAATTTGATTTAAATATTTTTTTTTTTAAAAATGTTTTAATATTATTTTTATTTATGTGCGCAGCAGGATGTGCGCCGCAGGATGTGCGCCCCACAGAAATTGCGCCCCACAGGATGTGCAAGCACAATTTGTTTATTAATTTGATGTAAAAAAAAAAATTGTAATTTGATTTTAATATTATTTTTATTTATGTGCGCAGCTGGATGTGCGCCGCAGGATGTGCTTCCCAAAGAATTTGCGCCCCACAGGATGTGCAAGCACAGTTTTTTTATTAATTTGATTTAAATATTTTTTTTTGTAAAAATGTTTTAATATTATTTGTATTAATGTGCGCAGCTGGATGTGCGCCGCAGGATGTGCGCCCCACAGAATTTGCGCCCCACAGGATGTGCAAGCACAGTTTGTTTATTAATTTGATTTAAAAAAAAAAATTGTAATTTGTTTTTAATATTATTTTTATCTATGTGCGCAGCAGGATGTGCGCAGCAGGATGTGCGCCGCAGGATGTGCGATCCACAGAATTTGCGCCCCACAGGATGTGCAAGCACAGTTTTTTTATTAATTTGATTTAAATATTTTTTTTTGTAAAAATGTTTTAATATTATTTTTATTTATGTGCGCCGCAGGATGTGCGCCCCACAGAATTTGCACCCCACAGGATGTGCAAGCACAGTTTTTTTATTAATTTGATTTAAAAAAAAAAAAAATTGTAAATTGTTTTTAATATTATTTTTATTTATGTGCGCAGCAGGATGTGCGCCGCAGGATGTGCGCCCCACAGAATTTGCGCCCCACAGGATGTGAAAGGACAGTTTTTTTTATTAATTTGATTTAAAAAAAAAATTGTAATTTGTTTTTAATATTATTTTTATTTATGTGCGCAGCAGGATGTGCGCCCCACAGAAGTTGCGCCCCACAGGATGTGCATGGACAGTTTTTTTATTAATTTGATTTAAAAAAAAAATATTGTAAATTTTTTTTAATTTTATTTTTATTTATTTGCGCAGCAGGATGTGCGCTGCAGGATGTGCGCCCCACATAATTTGCGCCCCACAGGATGTGCAAGCACAGTTTTTTTATTAATTTGATTTAAATATTTTTTTTTGTAAAAATGTTTTATTTCATTTTTATTTATGTGCGCAGCAGGATGTGCGCCGCAGGATGTGCGCCCCACATCATTTGCGCCCCACAGGATGTGCAAGCACAGTTTTTTTATTAATTTGATTTAAAAAAAAAAAATTGTAAATTGTTTTTAATATTATTTTTATTTATGTGCGCAGCAGGATGTGCGCCGCAGGATGTGCGCCCCACAGAATTTGCGCCCCACAGGATGTGCATGGACAGTTTTTTTAAAAATTTGATTAAAAAAAAAAAATTGTAATTTGTTTTTAATATTATTTTTATTTATGTGCGCAGCAGGATGTGCGCCGCAGGATGTGCGCCCCACAGAATTTGCGCCCCACAGGATGTGCAAGCACAGTTTTTTTATTAATTTGATTTAAATATTTTTTTTGTAAAAATGTTTTAATATTATTTTTATTTATGTGCGCAGCAGGATGTGCGCGGCAGGATGTGCGCCCCACAGAATTTGCGCCCCACAGGATGTGCAAGCACAGTTTTTTTATTAATTTGATTTTAAAAAAAAAAATTGTAATTTGTTTTTAATATTATTTTTATTCATGTGCACAGCAGGATGTGCACCGCAGGATGTGCGCCCCACAGAATTTGCGCCCCACAGGATGTTCAAGCACAGTTTTTTTAATAATGTGATTTAAATATTTTTTTTTGTAAAAATGTTTTAATATTATTTTTATTTATTTGCGCAGCAGGATGTGCGCCGCAGCATGTGCGCCCCACAGAATTTGCGCCCCACAGGATGTGCAAGCACAGTTTTTTTATTAATTTGATTTAAATATTTTTTTTTGTAAAAATGTTTTATTTTATTTTTATTTATGTGCGCAGCAGGATGTGCGCCGCAGGATGTGCGCCCCACATAATTTGCGCCCCACAGGATGTGCATGGACAGTTTTTTTATTAATTTGATTTAAAAAAAAAAATTGTAAATTGTTTTTAATATTATTTTTATTTATGTGCGCAGCAGGATGTGCGCCGCAGGATGTGCGCCCCACATAATTTGCGCCCCACAGGTATGTGCAAGCAAGGTTTTTTATTAGTTATATTTAAATATTTTTTTTTGTAAAAATGTTTTAATATTATTTTTATTCATGTGCACAGCAGGATGTTCGCCGCAGGATGTGCGCCCCAAAGAATTTGCGCCCCACAGGATGTGCAAGCACAGTTTTTTTATTTATTTGATTTAAATATATTTTTTTGTAAAAATGTTTTAATATATTATTTTTATTCATGTGCACAGCAGGATGTGCGCTGCAGGATGTGCGCCCCACATAATTTGCGCCCCACAGGATGTGCAAGCACAGTTTTTTTATCAATTTGATTTTTTAAAAAAAATTGTAATTTGTTTTTAATATTATTTTTATTTATGTGCGCAGCAGGATGTGCGCCCCACAGAATTTGCGCCCCACAGGATGTGCATGGACAGTTTTTTTATTAATTTGATTTAAAAAAAAAAAATTGTAAATTGTTTTTAATATTATTTTTATTTATGTGCGCAGCAGGATGTGCGCCGCAGGATGTGCGCCCCACATAATTTGCGCCCCACAGGATGTGCAAGCACATTTTTTTTATTAATTTGATTTAAATATTTTTTTTTGTAAAAATGTTTTAATATTATTTTTATTCTTGTGCGCAGCAGGATTTGCGCCGCAGGATGTGCGCCCCACAGGATGTGCATGGACAGTTTTTTTATTAATTTGATTTAAAAAAAAAAATTGTAAATTGTTTTTAATATTATTTTTATTTATGTGCGCAGCAGGATGTGCGCCGCAGGATGTGCGCCCCACATAATTTGCGCCCCACAGGTATGTGCAAGCAAGGTTTTTTATTAGTTATATTTAAATATTTTTTTTTGTAAAAATGTTTTAATATTATTTTTATTCATGTGCACAGCAGGATGTTCGCCGCAGGATGTGCGCCCCAAAGAATTTGCGCCCCACAGGATGTGCAAGCACAGTTTTTTTATTAATTTGATTTAAATATTTTTTTTTGTAAAAATGTGTTAATATTATTTTTATTCATGTGCGCAGCAGGATTTGCGCCGCAGGATGTGCGCCCCACAGGATGTGCAAGCACAGTTTGTTTATTAATTTGATTTAAAAAAAAAAAATTGTAAATTGTTTTTAATATTATTTTTATTTATGTGCGCAGCAGGATGTGCGCCGCAGGATGTGCGCCCCACATAATTTGCGCCCCACAGGATGTGCAAGGACAGTTTTTTTATTAATTTGATTTAAAAAAAAAAATTGTAATTTGTTTTTAATATTATTTTTATTTATGTGCGCAGCAGGATGTGCGCCCCACAGAATTTGCGCCCCACAGGATGTGCAAGCACAGTTTTTTTATTAATTTGATTTAAAAAAAAAAAAATGTAAATTGTTTTTAATATTATTTTTATTTATGTGCGCAGCAGGATGTGCGCCGCAGGATGTGCGCCCCACATAATTTGCGCCCCACAGGATGTGCACGCACATTTTTTTTATTAATTTGATTTAAAAAAAAAAAATTGTAAATTTTTTTTAATTTGATTTTTATTTATTTGCGCAGCAGGATGTGCGCTGCAGGATGTGCGCCGCAAGATGTGCGCCCCACATAATTTGCGCCCCACAGGATGTGCAAGCACAGTTTTTTTATTAATTTGATTTAAATATATTTTATGTAAAAATGTTTTAATATCATTTTTATTTATGTGCGCAGCAGGATGTGCACCGCAGGATGTGCGCCCCACATAATTTGCGCCCCACAGGATGTGCAAGCACAGTTTTTTTATTAATTTGATTTAAATATATTTTTTTGTAAAAATGTTTTAATATTATTTTTATTTATGTGCGCAGCAGGATGTGCGCCGCAGGATGTGCGCCCCACAGAACTTGCGCCCCACAGAATTTGCGCCCCACAGGATGTGCAAGCACAGTTTTTTTATTAATTTGATTTAAATATTTTTTTTTGTAAAAATGTTTTAATATTATTTTTATTTATGTGCGCAGCAGGATGTGCGCCGCAGGATGTGCGCCCCACAGAAATTGCGCCCCACAGGATGTGCAAGCACAGTTTGTTTATTAATTTGATTTAAAAAAAAAATTGTAATTTGTTTTTAATATTATTTTTATTTATTTGCACAGCAGGATGTGCGCCCCACATAATTTGCGCCCCACAGGATGTGCAAGGACAGTTTTTTTATTAATTTTATTTTTAAAAAAAAATTGTAATTTGTTTTTAATATTATTTTTATTTATGTGCGCAGCAGGATGTGCGCCGCAGGATGTGCGCCCCACAGAATTTGCGCCCCACATAATTTGCGCCCCACAGGACGTGCAAGGACAGTTTTTTTATTAATTTGATTTAAAAAAAAAAATTGTAATTTGTTTTTAATATTATTTTTATTTATGTGCGCAGCAGGATGTGCGCCGCAGGATGTGCGCCCCACAGAATTTGCGCCCCACAGGATGTGCAAGGACAGTTTTTTTATTAATTTGATTTAAATATTTTTTTTGTAAAAATGTTTTAATATTATTTTTATTTATGTGCGAAGCAGGATGTGCGCCGCAGGATGTGCGCCCCACAGGATGTGCAAGGACAGTTTTTTTTATTAATTTGATTTAAATATTTTTTTTTTAAAATGTTTTAATATTATTTTTATTTATGTGCGCAGCAGGATGTGCGCCCCACACAATTTGCGCCCCACATAATTTGCGCCCCACAGGACGTGCAAGGACAGTTTTTTTATTAATTTGATTTTAAAAAAAAAATTGTAATTTGTTTTTAATATTATTTTTATTGATGTGCGCAGCAGGATGTGCGCCGCAGGATGTGCGCCCCACAGAATTTGCGCCCCACAGGATGTGTAAGCACAGTTTTTTTATTAATTTGATTTTTAAAAAAAAATTGTAATTTGTTTTTAATATTATTTTTATTTATGTGCGCAGCAGGATGTGCGCCGCAGGATGTGCGCCCCACAGAATTTGCGCCCCACAGGATGTGCAAGCACAGTTTTTTTATTAATTGGATTTAAATATTTTTTTTTGTAAAAATGTTTTAATATTATTTTTATTCATGTGCGCAGCAGGATTTGCGCCGCAGGATGTGCGCCCCACAGAATTTGCGCCCCACAGGATGTGCAAGGACAGTTTTTTTATTAATTTGATTTAAAAAAAAAATTGTAATTTGTTTTTAATATTATTGTTATTCATGTGCGCAGCAGGATGTGCGCCCCACATAATTTGCGCCCCACAGGATGTGCAAGGACAGTTTTTTTATTAATTTTATTTTTAAAAAAAAATTGTAATTTGTTTTTAATATTATTTTTATTTATGTGCGCAGCAGGATGTGCGCCGCAGGATGTGCGCCCCACAGAATTTGCGCCCCACATAATTTGCGCCCCACAGGACGTGCAAGGACAGTTTTTTTATTAATTTGATTTAAAAAAAAAAATTGTAATTTGTTTTTAATATTATTTTTATTGATGTGCGCAGCAGGATGTGCGCCGCAGGATGTGCGCCCCACAGAATTTGCGCCCCACAGGATGTGCAAGGACATTTTTTTTATTAATTTGATTTAAATATTTTTTTTGTAAAAATGTTTTAATATTATTTTTGTTTATGTGCGCAGCAGGATGTGCGCCGCAGGATGTGTGCCCCACAGAATTTGCGCCCCACAGGATGTGTAAGCACAGTTTTTTTATTTATTTGATTTAAAAAAAAAAAATTGTAAATTGTTTTTAATATTATTTTTATTTATGTGCGCAGCAGGATGTGCGCCGCAGGATGTGCGCCCCACATAATTTGCGCCACACAGGATGTGCAAGCACATTTTTTTATTAATTTGATTTAAATATTTTTTTTTGTAAAAATGTTTTAATATTATTTTTATTTATTTGCGCAGCAGGATGTGCGCCGCAGGATGTGCGCCCCACAGAATTTGCGCCCCACAGGATGTGCAAGGACAGTTTTTTTATTAATTTGATTTTTAAAAAAAAATTGTAATTTGTTTTTAATATTATTTTTATTTATGTGCGCAGCAGGATGTGCGCCGCAGCATGTGCGCCCCACAGAATTTGCGCCCCACAGGATGTGCAAGCACAGTTTTTTTATTAATTTGATTTAATACATTTTTTTTGTAAAAATGTTTTAATATTATTTTGATTTATGTGCGCAGCAGGATGTGTGTCGCAGGATGTGCGCCCCACAGAATTTGCACCCCACAGGATGTGCAAGGACAGTTTTTTTATTAATTTGATTTTAAAAAAAAAATTGTAATTTGTTTTTAATATTATTTTTATTTATGTGCGCAGCAGGATATGCGCCCCACAGGATGTGCAAGGACAGTTTTTTTATTAATTTGATTTTAAAAAAAAAATTGTAATTTGTTTTTAATATTATTTTTATTTATGTGCGCAGCAGGATGTGCGCCGCAGGATGTGCGCCCCACAGGATGTGCAAGGACAGTTTTTTTATTAATTTGATTTAAAAAAAAAAATTGTAATTTGTTTTTAATATTATTTTTATTTATGTGCGCAGCAGGATGTGCGCCGCAGGATGTGCGCCCCACAGAATTTGCGCCCCAAAGAATTTGCGCCCCACAGGATGTGCAAGCACAGTTTTTTTATTAATTTGATTTAAATATTTTTTTTTGTAAAAATGTGTTAATATTATTTTTATTCATGTGCGCAGCAGGATTTGCGCCGCAGGATGTGCGCCCCACAGGATGTGCAAGCACAGTTTGTTTATTAATTTGATTTAAAAAAAAAAAATTGTAAATTGTTTTTAATATTATTTTTATTTATGTGCGCAGCAGGATGTGCGCCGCAGGATGTGCGCCCCACATAATTTGCGCCCCACAGGATGTGCAAGGACAGTTTTTTTATTAATTTGATTTAAAAAAAAAAATTGTAATTTGTTTTTAATATTATTTTTATTTATGTGCGCAGCAGGATGTGCGCCCCACAGAATTTGCGCCCCACAGGATGTGCAAGCACAGTTTTTTTATTAATTTGATTTAAAAAAAAAAAAATGTAAATTGTTTTTAATATTATTTTTATTTATGTGCGCAGCAGGATGTGCGCCGCAGGATGTGCGCCCCACATAATTTGCGCCCCACAGGATGTGCACGCACATTTTTTTTATTAATTTGATTTAAAAAAAAAAAATTGTAAATTTTTTTTAATTTGATTTTTATTTATTTGCGCAGCAGGATGTGCGCTGCAGGATGTGCGCCGCAAGATGTGCGCCCCACATAATTTGCGCCCCACAGGATGTGCAAGCACAGTTTTTTTATTAATTTGATTTAAATATATTTTATGTAAAAATGTTTTAATATCATTTTTATTTATGTGCGCAGCAGGATGTGCACCGCAGGATGTGCGCCCCACATAATTTGCGCCCCACAGGATGTGCAAGCACAGTTTTTTTATTAATTTGATTTAAATATATTTTTTTGTAAAAATGTTTTAATATTATTTTTATTTATGTGCGCAGCAGGATGTGCGCCGCAGGATGTGCGCCCCACAGAACTTGCGCCCCACAGAATTTGCGCCCCACAGGATGTGCAAGCACAGTTTTTTTATTAATTTGATTTAAATATTTTTTTTTGTAAAAATGTTTTAATATTATTTTTATTTATGTGCGCAGCAGGATGTGCGCCGCAGGATGTGCGCCCCACAGAAATTGCGCCCCACAGGATGTGCAAGCACAGTTTGTTTATTAATTTGATTTAAAAAAAAAATTGTAATTTGTTTTTAATATTATTTTTATTTATTTGCACAGCAGGATGTGCGCCCCACATAATTTGCGTCCCACAGGATGTGCAAGCACAGTTTTTTTATCAGTTATATTTAAATATTTTTTTTTTGTAAAAATGTTTTAATATTATTTGTATTAATGTGCGCAGCTGGATGTGCGCCGCAGGATGTGCTTCCCACAGAATTTGCGCCCCACAGGGTGTGCAAGCACAGTTTTTTTATTAATTTGATTTAAATATTTTTTTTTGTAAAAATGTTTTAATATTATTTTTATTTATGTGCGCAGCAGGATGTGCGCCGCAGGATGTGGGCCCCACAGAATTTGCGCCCCACAGGATGTGCAAGCACAGTTTTTTTATTAATTGGATTTAAATATTTTTTTTTGTAAAAATGTTTTAATATTATTTTTATTCATGTGCGCAGCAGGATTTGCGCCGCAGGATGTGCGCCCCACAGAATTTGCGCCCCACAGGATGTGCAAGGACAGTTTTTTTATTAATTTGATTTAAAAAAAAAATTGTAATTTGTTTTTAATATTATTGTTATTCATGTGCGCAGCAGGATGTGCGCCCCACATAATTTGCGCCCCACAGGATGTGCAAGGACAGTTTTTTTATTAATTTTATTTTTAAAAAAAAATTGTAATTTGTTTTTAATATTATTTTTATTTATGTGCGCAGCAGGATGTGCGCCGCAGGATGTGCGCCCCACAGAATTTGCGCCCCACATAATTTGCGCCCCACAGGACGTGCAAGGACAGTTTTTTTATTAATTTGATTTAAAAAAAAAAATTGTAATTTGTTTTTAATATTATTTTTATTTATGTGCGCAGCAGGATGTGCGCCGCAGGATGTGCGCCCCACAGAATTTGCGCCCCACAGGATGTGCAAGGACAGTTTTTTTATTAATTTGATTTAAATATTTTTTTTGTAAAAATGTTTTAATATTATTTTTATTTATGTGCGAAGCAGGATGTGCGCCGCAGGATGTGCGCCCCACAGGATGTGCAAGGACAGTTTTTTTTATTAATTTGATTTAAATATTTTTTTTTTAAAATGTTTTAATATTATTTTTATTTATGTGCGCAGCAGGATGTGCGCCCCACACAATTTGCGCCCCACATAATTTGCGCCCCACAGGACGTGCAAGGACAGTTTTTTTATTAATTTGATTTTAAAAAAAAAATTGTAATTTGTTTTTAATATTATTTTTATTGATGTGCGCAGCAGGATGTGCGCCGCAGGATGTGCGCCCCACAGAATTTGCGCCCCACAGGATGTGTAAGCACAGTTTTTTTATTAATTTGATTTTTAAAAAAAAATTGTAATTTGTTTTTAATATTATTTTTATTTATGTGCGCAGCAGGATGTGCGCCGCAGGATGTGCGCCCCACAGAATTTGCGCCCCACAGGATGTGCAAGCACAGTTTTTTTATTAATTGGATTTAAATATTTTTTTTTGTAAAAATGTTTTAATATTATTTTTATTCATGTGCGCAGCAGGATTTGCGCCGCAGGATGTGCGCCCCACAGAATTTGCGCCCCACAGGATGTGCAAGGACAGTTTTTTTATTAATTTGATTTAAAAAAAAAATTGTAATTTGTTTTTAATATTATTGTTATTCATGTGCGCAGCAGGATGTGCGCCCCACATAATTTGCGCCCCACAGGATGTGCAAGGACAGTTTTTTTATTAATTTTATTTTTAAAAAAAAATTGTAATTTGTTTTTAATATTATTTTTATTTATGTGCGCAGCAGGATGTGCGCCGCAGGATGTGCGCCCCACAGAATTTGCGCCCCACATAATTTGCGCCCCACAGGACGTGCAAGGACAGTTTTTTTATTAATTTGATTTAAAAAAAAAAATTGTAATTTGTTTTTAATATTATTTTTATTGATGTGCGCAGCAGGATGTGCGCCGCAGGATGTGCGCCCCACAGAATTTGCGCCCCACAGGATGTGCAAGGACATTTTTTTTATTAATTTGATTTAAATATTTTTTTTGTAAAAATGTTTTAATATTATTTTTGTTTATGTGCGCAGCAGGATGTGCGCCGCAGGATGTGTGCCCCACAGAATTTGCGCCCCACAGGATGTGTAAGCACAGTTTTTTTATTTATTTGATTTAAAAAAAAAAAATTGTAAATTGTTTTTAATATTATTTTTATTTATGTGCGCAGCAGGATGTGCGCCGCAGGATGTGCGCCCCACATAATTTGCGCCACACAGGATGTGCAAGCACATTTTTTTATTAATTTGATTTAAATATTTTTTTTTGTAAAAATGTTTTAATATTATTTTTATTTATTTGCGCAGCAGGATGTGCGCCGCAGGATGTGCGCCCCACAGAATTTGCGCCCCACAGGATGTGCAAGGACAGTTTTTTTATTAATTTGATTTTTAAAAAAAAATTGTAATTTGTTTTTAATATTATTTTTATTTATGTGCGCAGCAGGATGTGCGCCGCAGCATGTGCGCCCCACAGAATTTGCGCCCCACAGGATGTGCAAGCACAGTTTTTTTATTAATTTGATTTAATACATTTTTTTTGTAAAAATGTTTTAATATTATTTTGATTTATGTGCGCAGCAGGATGTGTGTCGCAGGATGTGCGCCCCACAGAATTTGCACCCCACAGGATGTGCAAGGACAGTTTTTTTATTAATTTGATTTTAAAAAAAAAATTGTAATTTGTTTTTAATATTATTTTTATTTATGTGCGCAGCAGGATATGCGCCCCACAGGATGTGCAAGGACAGTTTTTTTATTAATTTGATTTTAAAAAAAAAATTGTAATTTGTTTTTAATATTATTTTTATTTATGTGCGCAGCAGGATGTGCGCCGCAGGATGTGCGCCCCACAGGATGTGCAAGGACAGTTTTTTTATTAATTTGATTTAAAAAAAAAAATTGTAATTTGTTTTTAATATTATTTTTATTTATGTGCGCAGCAGGATGTGCGCCGCAGGATGTGCGCCCCACAGAATTTGCGCCCCACAGAATTTGCGCCCCACAGGATGTGCAAGCACAGTTTTTTTATTAATTTGATTTAAAAAAAAAAAATGTAAATTGTTTTTAATATTATTTTTATTTATGTGCGCAGCAGGATGTGCGCCGGAGGATGTGCGCCCCACAGTATGTGCAAGCACAGTTTTTTTATTAATTTGATTTAAATATTTTTTTTTGTAAAAATGTTTTAATATTATTTTTATTCATGTGCGCAGCAGGATATGCGCCGCAGGATGTGCACCGCAGGATGTGCGCCCCACAGAATTTGCGCCCCACAGGATGTGCAAGCACAGTTTTTTTATTAATTTGATTTAAATATTTTTTTTTGTAAAAATGTTTTAATATTATTTTTATTTATGTGCGCAGCAGGATGTGCGCCAAAGGATGTGCGCCCCACAGAATTTGCGCCCCACAGGATGTGCAAGGACAGTTTTTTTATTAATTTGATTTAAAAAAAAAAAATTGTAATTTGTTTTTAATATTATTTTTATTTATGTGCGCCGCAGGATGTGTGCCCCACAGAATTTGCGCCCCACAGGATGTGCAAGCACAGTTTTTTTATTAATTTGATTTAAATATATTTTTTTGTAAAAATGTTTTAATATTATTTTTATTCATGTGCGCAGCAGGATATGCGCCGCAGGATGTGCGCCGCAGGATGAGCGCCCCACAGAATTTGCGCCCCACAGGATGTACAAGCACAGTTTTTTATTAATTTGATTTAAATATTTTTTTTTGAAAAAAATGTTTTAGTATTATTTTTATTTATGTGCGCAGCAGGATTTGCGCCGCAGGATGTGCGCCCCACAGAATTTGCGCCCCACAGGATGTGCAAGGACAGTTTTTTTATTAATTTGATTTAAAAAAAAAAATTGTAATTTGTTTTTAATATTATTTTTATTTATGTGCGCAGCAGGATGTGCGCCGCAGGATGTGCGCCCCACAGAATTTGCGCCCCACAGGATGTGCAAGCACAGTTTTTTTATTAATTTGATTTAAAAAAAAATTTTTGTAAAAATGTTTTAATATTATTTTGATTTATGTGCGCAGCAGGATGTGCGCCGCAGGATGTGCGCCCCACAGAATTTGCGCCCCACAGGATGTGCAAGCACAGTTTTTTTATTAATTTGATTTAAATATTTTTTTTTGTAAAAATGTTTTAATATTATTTTGATTTATGTGCGCAGCAGGATGTGCGCCGCAGGATGTGCGCCCCACAGAATTTGCGCCCCACAGGATGTGCAAGCACAGTTTTTTTATTAATTTGATTTTTAAAAAAAAATTGTAATTTGTTTTTAATATTATTTTTATTTATGTGCGCAGCAGGATGTGCGCCGCAGGATGTGCGCCCCACAGAATTTGCGCCCCACAGGATATGCAAGCACAGTTTTTTTATTAATTTGATTTAAATATATTTTTTTGTAAAAATGTTTTAATATTATTTTCATTTATGTGCGCAGCAGGATGTGCGCCGCAGGATGTGCGCCCCACATAATTTGCGCCCCACAGGATGTGCAAGCAAAGTTTTTTTATTAATTTGATTTAAATATATTTTTTTGTAAAAATGTTTTAATATTATTTTTATTCATGTGCGCAGCAGGATGTGCGCCGCAAGATGTGCGCCCCACAGAATTTGCGCCCCACAGGATGTGCAAGCACAGTTTTTTATTAATTTGATTTAAAAAAAAATTGTTGTAGTTTGTTTTTAATATTATTTTTACTTATGTGCGCAGCAGGATGTGTGCTGCAGGATGTGCGCCCCACAGAATTTGCGCCCCACAGGATGTGCAAGCACAGTTTTTTTATTAATTTGATTTTAAAAAAAAAATTGTAATTTGTTTTTAATATTATTTTTATTTATGTGCGCAGCAGGATGTGCGCCGCAGGATGTGCGCCCCACAGGATGTGCAAGGACAGTTTTTTTATTAATTTGATTTAAAAAAAAATTGTTGTAAAAATGTTTTAATATTATTTTGATTTATGTGCGCAGCAGGATGTGCGCTGGTGGATGTGCTTCCCACATAATTTGCGCCCCACAGGATGTGCAAGCACAGTTTTTTTATTAATTTGATTTAAAAAAAATTTTTTGTAGTTTGTTTTTAATATTATTTTTACTTATGTGCGCAGCAGGATGTGTGCTGCAGGATGTGCGCCCCACAGAATTTGTCCCCCACAGGATGTGCAAGCACAGTTTTTTTATTAATTTGATTTAAAAAAAATTTTTTGTAAAAATGTTTTAATATTATTTTGATTTATGTGCGCCGCAGGATGTGCAGCCCACAGAATTTGCGCCCCACAGGATGTGCAAGCACAGTTTTTTTATTATTTTGATTTAAATATATTTTTTTGTAAAAATGTTTTAATATTATTTTGATTTATGTGCGCAGCAGGATGTGCGCCGCAGGATGTGCGCCCCACAGAATTTGCGCCCCACAGGATGTGCAAGCACAGTTTTTTTATTAATTTGATTTAAACATTTTTTTTTGTAAAAATGTTTTAATATTATTTTCATTTATATGCGCAGCAGGATGTGTGCTGCAGGATGTGCGCCCCACAGAATTTGCGCCCCACAGGATGTGCAAGCACAGTTTTTTTATTAATTTGATTTAAAAAAAAATTTTTGTAAAAATGTTTCAATATTATTTTGATTCATGTGCGCAGCAGGATGTGCGCCGCAGGATGTGCGCCCCACAGAATTTGCGCCCCACAGGATGTGCAAGCACAGTTTTTTTATTAATTTGATTTAAAAAAAAATTTTTGTAAAAATGTTTCAATATTATTTTGATTTATGTGCGCAGCAGGATGTGCGCCGCAGGATGTGCGCCCCACAGAATTTGCGCCCCACAGGATGTGCAAGCACAGTTTTTTTATTAATTTGATTTAAATATTTTTTTTTGTAAAAATGTTTTAATATTATTTTGATTTATGTGCGCAGCAGGATGTGCGCCGCAGGATGTGCGCCCCACAGAATTTGCGCCCCACAGGATGTGCAAGCACAGTTTTTTTATTAATTTGATTTAAATATATTTTTTTGTAAAAATGTTTTAATATTATTTTTATTCATGTGCGCAGCAGGATGTGCGCCGCAGGATGTGCGCCCCACAGAATTTGCGCCCCACAGGATGTGCAAGCACAGTTTTTTTTTTAATTTGATTTAAACATTTTTTTTTGTAAAAATGTTTTAATATTATTTTCATTCATGTGCGCAGCAGGATGTGCGCCGCAGGATGTGCGCCCCACAGAATTTGCGCCCCACAGGATGTGCAAGCACAGTTTTTTTATTAATTTGATTTTAAAAAAAAAAATTGTAATTTGTTTTTAATATTATTTTTATTTATGTGCGCAGCAGGATGTGCGCCGCAGGATGTGCGCCCCACAGAATTTGCGCCCCACAGGATGTGCAAGGACAGTTTTTTTATTAATTTGATTTAAATATTTTTTTTGTAAAAATGTTTTAATATTATTTTTATTTATGTGCGCAGCAGGATGTGCGCCGCAGGACGTGCGCCCCACAGAATTTAAGCCCCACAGGATGTGCAAGCACAGTTTTTTTATTAATTTGATTTAAACATTTTTTTTTGTAAAAATGTTTTAATATTATTTTCATTCATGTGCTCAGCAGGATGTGCGCCGCAGGATGTGCGCCCCACAGGATGTGCAAGGACAGTTTTTTTATTAATTTGATTTAAAAAAAAAAAATTGTAATTTGTTTTTAATATTATTTTGATTTATGTGCGCAGCAGGATGTGCGCCGCAGGATGTGCGCCCCACAGAATTTGCGCCCCACAGCATGTGCAAGCACAGTTTTTTTATTAATTTGATTTAAAAAAAAAATTTTGTAAAAATGTTTTAATATTATTTTGATTTATGTGCTCAGCAGGATGTGCGCCGCAGGATGTGCGCCCCACAGGATGTGCAAGGACAGTTTTTTTATTAATTTGATTTAAATATTTTTTTTTGTAAAAATGTTTTAATATTATTTTTATTTATGTGCGCAGCAGGATGTGCGCCGCAGGATGTGCGCCCCACAGAATTTGCACCCCACAGGATGTGCAAGGACAGTTTTTTATTAATTTGATTTAAAAAAAAAAATTGTAATTTGTTTTTAATATTATTTTTATTTATGTGCGCAGCAGGATGTGCGCCGCAGGATGTGCGCCCCACAGGATGTGCAAGCACAGTTTTGTTATTAATTTGATTTAAAAAAAAAATTGTAATTTGTTTTTAATATTATTTTTATTTATGTGCGCAGCAGGATGTGCGCCCCACAGAATTTGCGCCCCACAGGATGTGCAAGCACAGTTTTTTTATTAATTTGATTTAAATCTTTTTTTTTGTAAAAATGTTTTAATATTATTTTTATTCATGTGCGCCCCACAGAATTTGCACCCCACAGGATGTGCAAGCACAGTTTTTTTATTAATTTGATTTTAATATTATTTTTTTTTAAATTTTTTAATATTATTTTTATTTATGTGCGCAGCAGGATGTGCGCCGCAGGATGTGCGCCCCACAGAATTTGCGCCCCACAGGATTTGCAAGCACAGTTTTTTTATTAATTTGATTTAAATATTTTTTTTTGTAAAAATGTTTTAACATTATTTTTATTTATGTGCGCAGCAGGATGTGCGCCGCAGGATGTGCGCCCCACAAAATTTGCTTCCCACAGGATGTGCAAGGACAGTTTTTTTATTAATTTGATTTAAATATTTTTTTTGTAAAAATGTTTTAATATTATTAATATTTATGTGCGCCGCAGGATGTGCACCCCACAGAATTTGCGCCCCACAGGATGTTCAAGCACAGTTTTTTTATTAATTTGATTTAAAAAAAAAATTGTAATTTGTTTTTAATATTATTTTTATTTATGTGCGCAGCAGGATGTGCGCCGCAGGATGTGCGCCCCACAGGATGTGCAAGCACAGTTTTTTTATTAATTTGATTTAAATATTTTTTTTGTAAAAATGTTTTAATATTATTAATATTTATGTGCGCAGCAGGATGTGCGCCGCAGGATGTGCGCCCCACAGAATTTGCGCCCCACAGGATGTGCAAGCACAGTTTTGTTATTAATTTGATTTAAAAAAAAAATTGTAATTTGTTTTTAATATTATTTTTATTTATGTGCGCAGCAGGATGTGCGCCCCACAGAATTTGCGCCCCACAGGATGTGCAAGCACAGTTTTTTTATTAATTTGAATTAAATCTTTTTTTTTGTAAAAATGTTTTAATATTATTTTTATTCATGTGCGCCCCACAGAATTTGCACCCCACAGGATGTGCAAGCACAGTTTTTTTATTAATTTGATTTAAAAAAAAAAAATTGTAATTTGTTTTTAATATTATTTTTATTTATGTGCGCAGCAGGATGTGCGCCGCAGGATGTGCGCCCCACATAATTTGCGCCCCACAGGATGTGCAAGCACAGTTTTTTTATTAATTTGATTTAAAAAAAGAAATTGTAATTTGTTTTTAATATTATTTTTATTTATGTGCGGAGCAGGATGTGCGCCGCAGGATGTGCCCCCCACAGAATTTGCGCCCCACAGGATGTGCAAGCACAGTTTTTTTATTAATTTGATTTAAATATTTTTTTTTGTAAAAATGTTTTAATATTATTTTTATTGATGTGCGCCCCACAGAATTTGCGCCCCACAGGATGTGCAAGGACAGTTTTTTTATTAATTTGATTTAAAAAAAAAAAATTGTAATTTGTTTTTAATATTATTTTTATTCATGTGCGCAGCAGGATGTGCGCCACAGGATGTGCGCCCCACAGAATTTGCGCCCCACAGGATGTGCAAGGACAGTTTTTTTATTAATTTGATTTAAAAAAAAAAATTGTAATTTGTTTTTAATATTATTTTTATTCATGTGCGCAGCAGGATGTGCGCCGCAGGATGTGCGCCCCACAGAATTTGCGCCCCACAGGATGTGCAAGCACAGTTTTTTTATTAATTTGATTTAAAAAAAAAAACTTGTAAATTTGTTTCAATATTATTTTTATTTATGTGCGCAGCAGGATTTGTGCCGCAGGATGTGCGCCCCACAGAATTTGAACCCCACAGGATGTGCAAGCACAGTTTTTTTATTAGTTATATTTAAATATTTTTTTTTGTAAAAATGTTTTAATATTATTTTGATTTATGTGCGCAGCAGGATGTGCGCCGCAGGATGTGCGCCCCACAGAATTTGCGCCCCACAGGATGTGCAAGCACAGTTTTTTTATTAATTTGATTTAAATATTTTTTTTTGAAAAAAATGTTTTAGTATTATTTTTATGTATGTGCGCAGCAGGATTTGCGACGCAGGATGTGCGCCCCACAGAATTTGCGCCCCACAGGATGTGCAAGGACAGTTTTGTTATTAATTTGATTTAAAAAAAAAAATTGTAATTTGTTTTTAATATTATTTTTATTTATGTGCGCAGCAGGGTGTGCGCCGCAGGATGTGCGCCCCATAGAATTTGCGCCCCACAGGATGTGCAAGCACAGTTTTGTTATTAATTTGAGTTAAATCTTTTTTTTTGTAAAAATGTTTTAATATTATTTTTATTCATGTGCGCCCCACAGAATTTGCACCCCACAGGATGTGCAAGCACAGTTTTTTTATTAATTTGATTTAAAAAAAGAAATTGTAATTTGTTTTTAATATTATTTTTATTTATGTGCGGAGCAGGATGTGCGCCGCAGGATGTGCCCCCCACAGAATTTGCGCCCCACAGGATGTGCAAGCACAGTTTTTTTATTAATTTGATTTAAATATTTTTTTTTGTAAAAATGTTTTAATATTATTTTTATTGATGTGCGCCCCACAGAATTTGCGCCCCACAGGATGTGCAAGGACAGTTTTTTTATTAATTTGATTTAAAAAAAAAAATTGTAATTTGTTTTTAATATTATTTTTATTCATGTGCGCAGCAGGATGTGCGCCGCAGGATGTGCGCCCCACAGAATTTGCGCCCCACAGGATGTGCAAGCACAGTTTTTTTATTAATTTGATTTAAAAAATTGTAAATTTTTTTTAATATTATTTTTATTTATGTGCGCAGCAGGATGTGCGCCGCAGGATGTGCGCCCCACAGAATTTGCGCCCCACAGGATGTGCAAGCACAGTTTTTTTATTAATTTGATTTAAAAAAAAAAAATTGTAGTTTGTTTTTAATATTATTTTTATTCATGTGCGCAGCAGGATGTGCAAGCACAGTTTTTTTATTAATTTGATTTAAATATTTTTTTTTGAAAAAAATGTTTTAGTATTATTTTTATTTATGTGCGCAGCAGGATTTGCGCCGCAGGATGTGCGCCCCACAGAATTTGCGCCCCACAGGATGTGCAAGGACAGTTTTGTTATTAATTTGATTTAAAAAAAAAAAATTATAAATTTTTTTTAATTTTATTTTTATTTATTTGCGCAGCAGGATGTGCGCTGCAGGATGTGCGCCCCACAGAATTTGCGCCCCACAGGATGTGCAAGCACAGTTTTTTTATTAATTTGATTTAAAAAAAAAAAATTGTAAATTTTTTTTAATTTTATTTGTATTCATTTGCGCAGCAGGATGTGCGCTGGTGGATGTGCGCCCCACATAATTTGCGCCCCACAGGATGTGCAAGGACAGTTTTTTATTAATTTGATTTAAAAAAAATGAATTGTAATTTGTTTTTAATATTATTTTTATTTATGTGCGCAGCAGGATGTGCGCCGCAGGATGTGCGCCCCACAGGATGTGCAAGGACAGTTTTTTTATTAATTTGATTTAAAAAAAATAAATTGTAATTTGTTTTTAATATTATTTTTATTTATGTGCGCAGCAGGATGTGCGCCGCAGGATGTGCGCCCCACAGGATGTGCAAGGACAGTTTTTTTATTAATTTGATTTAAAAAAAAAAAATTGTAATTTGTTTTTAATATTATTTTTATTTATGTGCGCAGCAGGATGTGCGCCGCAGGATGTGCGCCCCACAGAATTTGCGCCCCACAGGATGTGCAAGCACAGTTTTTTTATTAATTTGATTTAAAAAAAAAAAATTGTAGTTTGTTTTTAATATTATTTTTATTCATGTGCGCAGCAGGATGTGCAAGCACAGTTTTTTTATTAATTTGATTTAAATATATTTTTTTGTAAAAATGTTTTAATATTATTTTTATTCATGTGCGCAGCAGGATGTGCGCCGCAGGATGTGCGCCCCACAGAATTTGCGCCCCACAGGATGTGCAAGGACAGTTTTTTTATTAATTTGATTTAAAAAAAAAAAATTGTAATTTGTTTTTAATATTATTTTTATTTATGTGCGCAGCAGGATGTGCGCCGCAGGATGTGCGCCCCACAGAATTTGCGCCCCACAGGATGTGCAAGCACAGTTTTTTTATTAATTTGATGTAAATATTTTTTTTGTAAAAATGTTTTAATATTATTTTTATTTATGTGCGCAGCAGGATGTGCGCCCCACAGAATTTGCGCCCCACAGGATGTGCAAGCACAGTTTTTTTATTAATTTGATTTAAATATATTTTTTTGTAAAAATATTTTAATATTATTTTTATTCATGTGTGCAGCAGGATGTGCGCCGCAGGATGTGCGCCCCACAGAATTTGCGCCCCACAGGATGTGCAAGCACAGTTTTTGTATTAATTTGATTTAAAAAAAAAATTTTGTAGTTTGTTTTTAATATTATTTTTACTTATGTGCGCAGCAGGATGTGCAAGCACAGTTTTTTTATTAATTTGATTTAAATATTTTTTTTTGAAAAAAATGTTTTAGTATTATTTTTATTTATGTGCGCAGCAGGATTTGCGCCGCAGGATGTGCGCCCCACAGAATTTGCGCCCCACAGGATGTGCAAGGACAGTTTTGTTATTAATTTGATTTAAAAAAAAAAATTGTAATTTGTTTTTAATATTATTTTTATTTATGTGCGCAGCAGGGTGTGCGCCGCAGGATGTGCGCCCCATAGAATTTGCGCCCCACAGGATGTGCAAGGACAGTTTTTTTATTAATTTGATTTAAAAAAAAAAATTGTAATTTGTTTTTAATATTATTTTGATTTATGTGCGCAGCAGGATGTGCGCTGGTGGATGTGCGCCCCACATAATTTGCGCCCCACAGGATGTGCAAGCACAGTTTTTTTATTAATTTGATTTAAAAAAAAAAAATTGTAAATTTTTTTTAATATTATTTTTATTTATGTGCGCAGCAGGATGTGCGCCGCAGGATGTGCGCCCCACAGAATTTGCGCCCCACAGGATGTGCAAGCACAGTTTTTTTATTAATTTGATTTAAAAAAAAAAATTTGTAGTTTGTTTTTAATATTATTTTTATTCATGTGCGCAGCAGGATGTGCAAGCACAGTTTTTTTATTAATTTGATTTAAATATTTTTTTTTGAAAAAAATGTTTTAGTATTATTTTTATTTATGTGCGCAGCAGGATTTGCGCCGCAGGATGTGCGCCCCACAGAATTTGCGCCCCACAGGATGTGCAAGGACAGTTTTGTTATTAATTTGATTTAAAAAAAAAAATTGTAATTTGTTTTTAATATTATTTTTATTTATGTGCGCAGCAGGGTGTGCGCCGCAGGATGTGCGCCCCATAGAATTTGCGCCCCACAGGATGTGCAAGGACAGTTTTTTTATTAATTTGATTTAAAAAAAAAAATTGTAATTTGTTTTTAATATTATTTTTATTTATGTGCGCAGCAGGATGTGCGCCGCAGGATGTGCGCCCCACAGAATTTGGGCCCCACAGGATGTGCAAGCACAGTTTTTTTATTAATTTGATTTAAATATATTTTTTTGTAAAAATGTTTTAATATTATTTTTATTCATGTGCGCAGCAGGATGTGCGCCGCAGGATGTGCGCCCCACAGAATTTGCGCCCCACAGGATGTGCAAGGACAGTTTTTTTATTAATTTGATTTAAAAAAAAAAAATTGTAATTTGTTTTTAATATTATTTTTATTTATGTGCGCAGCAGGATGTGCGCCGCAGGATGTGCGCCCCACAGAATTTGCGCCCCACAGGATGTGCAAGCACAGTTTTTTTATTAATTTGATGTAAATATTTTTTTTGTAAAAATGTTTTAATATTATTTTTATTTATGTGCGCAGCAGGATGTGCGCCCCACAGAATTTGCGCCCCACAGGATGTGCAAGCACAGTTTTTTTATTAATTTGATTTAAATATATTTTTTTGTAAAAATATTTTAATATTATTTTTATTCATGTGTGCAGCAGGATGTGCGCCGCAGGATGTGCGCCCCACAGAATTTGCGCCCCACAGGATGTGCAAGGACAGTTTTTTTATTAATTTGATTTAAAAAAAAATTGTTGTAAAAATGTTTTAATATTATTTTGATTTATGTGCGCAGCAGGATGTGCGCTGGTGGATGTGCGCCCCACATAATTTGCGCCCCACAGGATGTGCAAGCACAGTTTTTTTATTAATTTGATTTAAAAAAAAAATGTTGTAGTTTGTTTTTAATATTATTTTTACTTATGTGCGCAGCAAGATGTGTGCTGCAGGATGTGCGCCCCACAGAATTTGTCCCCCACAGGATTTGCAAGCACAGTTTTTTTATTAATTTGATTTAAAAATTTTTTTTTGTAAAAATGTTTTAATATTATTTTGATTTATGTGCGCAGCAGGATGTGCGCCCCACAGAATTTGCGCCCCACAGGATGTGCAAGGACAGTTTTTTTATTAATTTGATTTTAAAAAAAAAATTGTAATTTGTTTTTAATATTATTTTTATTTAAGTGCGCAGCAGGATGTGCGCAGCAGGATGTGCGCCGCAGGATGTGCGCCCCACAGGATGTGCAAGGACAGTTTTTTTATTAATTTGATTTAAAAAAAAAAAATTGTAATTTGTTTTTAATATTATTTTTATTTATGTGCGCAGCAGGATGTGCGCCGCAGGATGTGCGCCCCACAGAATTTGCGCCCCACAGGATATGCAAGCACAGTTTTTTTATTAATTTGATTTAAATATTTTTTTTTGTAAAAATGTTTTAATATTATTTTCATTCATGTGCGCAGCAGGATGTGCACCGCAGGATGTGCGCCCAACAGAATTTGCGCCCCACAGGATGTGCAAGCAAAGTTTTTTTATTAATTTGATTTAAATATATTTTTTGGTAAAAATGTTTTAATATTATTTTTATTCATGTGCGCAGCAGGATGTGCGCTGGTGGATGTGCGCCCCACATAATTTGCGCCCCACAGGATGTGCAAGCACAGTTTTTTTATTAATTTGATTTAAAAAAAAAATTTTGTAGTTTGTTTTTAATATTATTTTTACTTATGTGCGCAGCAGGATGTGCAAGCACAGTTTTTTTATTAATTTGATTTAAATATTTTTTTTTGAAAAAAATGTTTTAGTATTATTTTTATTCATGTGCGCAGCAGGATTTGCGCCGCAGGATGTGCGACCCACAGAATTTGCGCCCCACAGGATGTGCAAGGACAGTTTTTTTATTAATTTGATGTAAATATTTTTTTTGTAAAAATGTTTTAATATTATTTTTATTTATGTGCGCAGCAGGATGTGCGCCCCACAGAATTTGCGCCCCACAGGATGTGCAAGGACAGTTTTTTTATTAATTTGATTTAAAAAAAAAAAATTGTAATTTGTTTTTAATATTATTTTTATTTATGTGCGCAGCAGGATGTGCGCCGCAGGATGTGCGCCCCACAGAATCTGCGCCCCACAGGATGTGCAAGCACAGTTTTTTTATTAATTTGATTTAAATATATTTTTTTGTAAAAATGTTTTAATATTATTTTTATTCATGTGCGCAGCAGGATGTGCGCCGCAGGATGTGCGCGCCACAGAATTTGCGCCCCACAGGATGTGCAAGCACAGTTTTTTTATTAATTTGATTTAAAAAAAGAAAATTGTAAATTTTTTTTAATATTATTTTTATTTATGTGCGCAGCAGGATGTGCGCCGCAGGATGTGCGCCCCACAGAATTTGCGCCCCACAGGATGTGCAAGCACAGTTTTTTTATTAATTTGATTTAAAAAAAAATGTTTGTAAAAATGTTTTCATATTATTTTGATTTATGTGCGCAGCAGGATGTGCGCCGCAGGATGTGCGCCCCACAGAATTTGCGCCCCACAGGATGTGCAAGGACAGTTTTTTTATTAATTTGATTTTTAAAAAAAAATTGTAATTTGTTTTTAATATTATTTTTATTTATGTGCGCAGCAGGATGTGCGCCGCAGGATGTGCGCCCCACAGAATTTGCGCCCCACAGGATGTGCAAGCACAGTTTTTTTATTAATTTGATTTAAATATATTTTTTTGTAAAAATATTTTAATATTATTTTTATTCATGTGCGCAGCAGGATGTGCGCCGCAGGATGTGCGCCCCACAGAATTTGCGCCCCACAGGATGTGCAAGCACAGTTTTTTTATTAATTTGATTTAAAAAAAAAATTTTGTAGTTTGTTTTTAATATTATTTTTACTTATGTGCGCAGCAGGATGTGCAAGCACAGTTTTTTTATTAATTTGATTTAAATATTTTTTTTTGAAAAAAATGTTTTAGTATTATTTTTATTCATGTGCGCAGCAGGATTTGCGCCGCAGGATGTGCGACCCACAGAATTTGCGCCCCACAGGATGTGCAAGGACAGTTTTTTTATTAATTTGATGTAAATATTTTTTTTGTAAAAATGTTTTAATATTATTTTTATTTATGTGCGCAGCAGGATGTGCGTCCCACAGAATTTGCGCCCCACAGGATGTGCAAGGACAGTTTTTTTATTAATTTGATTTTTAAAAAAAAATTGTAATTTGTTTTTAATATTATTTTTATTTATGTGCGCAGCAGGATGTGCGCCGCAGGATGTGCGCCCCACAGAATTTGCGCCCCACAGGATGTGCAAGCACAGTTTTTTTATTAATTTGATTTAAATATATTTTTTTGTAAAAATATTTTAATATTATTTTTATTCATGTGCACAGCAGGATGTGCGCCGCAGGATGTGCGCCCCACAGAATTTGCGCCCCACAGGATGTGCAAGCACAGTTTTTGTATTAATTTGATTTAAAAAAAACATTTTGTAGTTTGTTTTTAATATTATTTTTTCTTATGTGCGCAGCAGGATGTGCAAGCACAGTTTTTTTATTAATTTGATTTAAATATTTTTTTTTGAAAAAAATGTTTTAGTATTCTTTTTATTTATGTGCGCAGCAGGATTTGCGCCGCAGGATGTGCGCCCCACAGAATTTGCGCCCCACAGGATGTGCAAGGACAGTTTTTTTATTAATTTGATTTAAAAAAAAATTGTTGTAAAAATGTTTTAATATTATTTTGATTTATGTGCGCAGCAGGATGTGCGCTGGTGGATGTGCGCCCCACATAATTTGCGCCCCACAGGATGTGCAAGCACAGTTTTTTTATTAATTTGATTAAAAAAAAAAATTTTGTAGTTTGTTTTTAATATTATTTTTACTTATGTGCGCAGCAAGATGTGTGCTGCAGGATGTGCGCCCCACAGAATTTGTCCCCCACAGGATGTGCAAGCACAGTTTTTTTATTAATTTGATTTAAAAAAATTTTTTTGTAAAAATGTTTTAATATTATTTTGATTTATGTGCGCAGCAGGATGTGCGCCGCAGGATGTGCGCCCCACAGAATTTGCGCCCCACAGGATGTGCAAGGACAGTTTTTTTATTAATTTGATTTTTAAAAAAAAATTGTAATTTGTTTTTAATATTATTTTTATTTAAGTGCGCAGCAGGATGTGCGCAGCAGGATGTGCGCCGCAGGATGTGCGCCCCACAGGATGTGCAAGGACAGTTTTTTTATTAATTTGATTTAAAAAAAAAAAATTGTAATTTGTTTTTAATATTATTTTTATTTATGTGCGCAGCAGGATGTGCGCCGCAGGATGTGCGCCCCACAGAATTTGCGCCCCACAGGATATGCAAGCACAGTTTTTTTATTAATTTGATTTAAAAAAAAGTTTTTGTAAAAATGTTTTAATATTATTTTGATTAATGTGCGCAGCAGGATGTGCGCCGCAGGATGTGCGCCCCACAGAATTTGCGCCCCACAGGATGTGCAAGGACAGTTTTTTTATTAATTTGATTTAAAAAAACAAATTGTAATTTGTTTTTAATATTATTTTTATTTATGTGCGCAGCAGGATGTGCGCCGCAGGATGTGCGCCCCACAGAATTTGCGCCCCACAGGATGTGCAAGCACAGTTTTTTTATTAATTTGATGTAAATATTCTTTTTTGTAAAAATGTTTTAATATTATTTTCATTTATGTGCGCAGCAGGATGTGCGCCGCAGGATGTGCGCCCCACAGAATTTGCGCCCCACAGGATGTGCAAGCACAGTTTTTTTATTAATTTGATTTAAAAAATTTTTTTTGTAAAAATGTTTTAATATTATTTTCATTTATGTGCGCAGCAGGATGTGCGCCGCAGGATGTGCGCCCCACAGGATGTGCGCCCCACAGGATGTGCAAGGACAGTTTTTTTATTAATTTGATTTAAAAAAAAAAAATTGTAATTTGTTTTTAATATTATTTTCATTTATGTGCGCAGCAGGATGTGCGCCGCAGGATGTGCGCCCAACAGAATTTGCGCCCCACAGGATGTGCAAGCAAAGTTTTTTTATTAATTTGATTTAAATATATTTTTTGGTAAAAATGTTTTAATATTATTTTTATTCATGTGCGCAGCAGGATGTGCAATGGTGGATGTGCGCCCCACATAATTTGCGCCCCACAGGATGTGCAAGCACAGTTTTTTTATTAATTTGATGTAAATATTTTTTTTGTAAAATTGTTTTAATATTATTTTTATTTATGTGCGCAGCAGGATGTGCGCCCCACAGAATTTGCGCCCCACAGGATGTGCAAGGACAGTTTTTTTATTAATTTGATTTAAAAAAAAAAAATTGTAATTTGTTTTTAATATTATTTTTATTTATGTGCGCAGCAGGATGTGCGCCGCAGGATGTGCGCCCCACAGAATCTGCGCCCCACAGGATGTGCAAGCACAGTTTTTTTATTAATTTGATTTAAATATATTTTTTTGTAAAAATGTTTTAATATTATTTTTATTCATGTGCGCAGCAGGATGTGCGCCGCAGGATGTGCGCCCCACAGGATGTGCAAGCACAGTTTTTTTATTAATTTGATTTAAAAAAAAAAAATTGTAAATTTTTTTTAATATTATTTTTATTTATGTGCGCAGCAGGATGTGTGCCCCACAGAATTTGCGCCCCGCAGGATGTGCAAGCACAGTTTTTTTATTAATGTGATTTAAAAAAAAAATTTTGTAAAAATGTTTTAATATTATTTTGATTTATGTGCACAGCAGGATGTGCGCCGCAGGATGTGCGCCCCACAGAATTTGCGCCCCACAGGATGTGCAATCACAGTTTTTTTATTAATTTGATTTAAAAAAAATAAATTGTAAATTTTTTTTAATATTATTTTTATTTATGTGCGCAGCAGGATGTGCGCCGCAGGATGTGCGCCCCACAGAATTTGCGCCCCACAGGATGTGCAAGCACGGTTTTTTTATTAATTTGATTTAAAAAAAAATGTTTGTAAAAATGTTTTAATATTATTTTGATTTATGTGCGCAGCAGGATGTGCGCCGCAGGATGTGCGCCCCACAGAATTTGCGCCCCACAGGATGTGCAAGCACAGTTTTTTTTTTATTAATTTGATTTAAAAAAATTTTTTTGTAAAAATGTTTTAATATTATTTTGATTTATGTGCGCAGCAGGATGTGCGCCGCAGGATGTGCGCCCCACAGAATTTGCGCCCCACAGGATGTGCAAGCACAGTTTTTTTATTAATTTGATTTAAAAAAAAAAAAATTGTAAATTTTTTTTAATATTATTTTTATTTATTTGCGCAGCAGGATGTGCGCCACAGGATGTGCGCCCCACAGGATGTGCAAGGACAGTTTTTTTATTAATTTGATGTAAATATTTTTTTTGTAAAAATGTTTTAATATTATTTTTATTTATGTGCGCAGCAGGATGTGCGCCGCAGGATGTGCGCCCCACAGAATTTGCGCCCCACAGGATGTGCAAGCACGGTTTTTTTATTAATTTGATTTAAAAAAAAATGTTTGTAAAAATGTTTTAATATTATTTTGATTTATGTGCGCAGCAGGATGTGCGCCGCAGGATGTGCGCCCCACAGAATTTGCGCCCCACAGGATGTGCAAGCACAGTTTTTTTTTTATTAATTTGATTTAAAAAAAATTTTTTGTAAAAATGTTTTAATATTATTTTGATTTATGTGCGCAGCAGGATGTGCGCCGCAGGATGTGCGCCCCACAGAATTTGCGCCCCACAGGATGTGCAAGCACAGTTTTTTTATTAATTTGATTTAAAAAAAAAAAAATTGTAAATTTTTTTTAATATTATTTTTATTTATTTGCGCAGCAGGATGTGCGCCACAGGATGTGCGCCCCACAGGATGTGCAAGGACAGTTTTTTTATTAATTTGATGTAAATATTTTTTTTGTAAAAATGTTTTAATATTATTTTTATTTATGTGCGCAGCAGGATGTGCGCAGCAGGATGTGCGCCCCACAGAATTTGCGCCCCACAGGATGTGCAAGGACAGTTTTTTTATTAATTTGATTTAAAAAAAAAAAATTGTAATTTGTTTTTAATATTATTTTTATTTATGTGCGCAGCAGGATGTGCGCCGCAGGATGTGCGCCCCACAGCATTTGCGCCCCACAGGATGTGCAAGCACAGTTTTTTTATTAATTTGATTTAAATATTTTTTTTTGTAAAAATGTTTTAATATTATTTTCATTTATGTGCGCAGCAGGATGTGTGCCGCAGGATGTGCGCCCCACAGAATTTGCAACCCACAGGATGTGCAAGCACAGTTTTTTTATTAATTTGATTTAAAACAAATTTTTTGTAAAAATGTTTTAATATTATTTTGATTTATGTGCGCAGCAGGATGTGCGCCGCAGGATGTGCGCCCCACAGAATTTGCGCCCCACAGGATGTGCAAGCACAGTTTTTTTATTAATTTGATTTAAATATTTTTTTTTGTAAAAGTGTTTTAATATTATTTTTATTTATGTGCGCAGCAGGATGTGCGCCGCAGGATGTGCGCCCCACAGAATTTGCGCCCCACAGGATGTGCAAGGACAGTTTTTTTATTAATTTGATTTTAAAAAAAAAATTGTAATTTGTTTTTAATATTATTTTTATTTATGTGCGCAGCAGGATGTGCGCCGCAGGATGTGCGCCCCACAGGATGTGCAAGGACAGTTTTTTTATTAATTTGATTTAAAAAAAAAAAATTGTAAATTTTTTTTAATATTATTTTTATTTATGTGCGCAGCAGGATTTGCGCCGCAGGATGTGCGCCCCACAGAATTTGCGCCCCACAGGATGTGCAAGCACAGTTTTTTTATTAATTTGATTTAAAAAAAAAAAATTGTAAAAATGTTTTAATATTATTTTGATTTATGTGCGCAGCAGGATGTGCGCCGCAGGATGTGCGCCCCACAGAATTTGCGCCCCACAGGATGTGCAAGCACAGTTTTTTTATAAATTTGATTTAAATATATTTTTTTGTAAAAATGTTTTAATATTATTTTTATTTATGTGCGCAGCAGGATGTGCGCCCCACAGAATTTGCGCCCCACAGGATGTGCTAGCACAGTTTTTTATTAATTTGATTTAAAAAAAAATGTTTGTAAAAATGTTTTAATATTATTTTGATTTATGTGCGCATCAGGATGTGCGCCGCAGGATGTGCGCCCCACAGAATTTGCGCCCCACAGGATGTGCAAGCACAGTTTTTTTATTAACTTGATTTAAATATTTTTTTTTGTAAAAATGTTTTAATATTATTTTCATTTATGTGCGCAGCAGGATGTGCACAGCAGGATGTGCGCCGCAGGATGTGCGCCCCACAGAATTTGCGCCCCACAGGATGTGCAAGCACAGTTTTTTTATTAATTTGATTTAAAAAAAAAATTTTGAAAAAATGTTTTAATATTATTTTGATTCATGTGCGCAGCAGGATGTTCGCCGCAGGATGTGCGCCCCACAGAATTTGCATCCCACAGAATGTGCAAGCACAGTTTTTTTATTAATTTGATTTAAATATTTTTTTTTGAAAAAAATGTTTTAGTATTATTTTTATTTATGTGCGCAGCAGGATTTGCGCCGCAGGATGTGTGCCCCACAGAATTTTTGCCCCACAGGATGTGCAAGGACAGTTTTTTTATTAATTTGATTTAAATATTTTTTTTTGTAAAAATGTTTTAATATTATTTTTATTTATGTGCGCAGCAGGATGTGCGCCCCACAGAATTTGCGCCCCACAGGATGTGCAAGCACAGTTTTTTTATTAATTTGATTTCAAAAAAAAATTTTGTAGTTTGTTTTTAATATTATTTTTACTTATGTGCGCAGCAGGATGTGCAAGCACAGTTTTTTTATTAATTTGATTTAAATATTTTTTTTTGAAAAAAATGTTTTAGTATTATTTTTATTTATGTGCGCAGCAGGATTTGCGCCGCAGGATGTGCGACCCACAGAATTTGCGCCCCACAGGATGTGCAAGGACAGTTTTTTTATTAATTTGATGTAAATATTTTTTTTGTAAAAATGTTTTAATATTATTTTTATTTATGTGCGCAGCAGGATGTGCGCAGCAGGATGTGCGCCCCACAGAATTTGCGCCCCACAGGATGTGCAAGGACAGTTTTTTTATTAATTTGATTTAAAAAAAAAAAATTGTAATTTGTTTTTAATATTATTTTTATTTATGTGCGCAGCAGGATGTGCGCCGCAGGATGTGCGCCCCACAGCATTTGCGCCCCACAGGATGTGCAAGCACAGTTTTTTTATTAATTTGATTTAAATATTT